>NC_068356.1:6192583-6377583 GCF_020536995.1 Dreissena polymorpha
GCTACTACAACTTATAGCCCAAATAGGGGGGCATGCATGTTTTACAAACAGCCCTTGTTATGCTTATAATTTCAGGTGATATCACTGCATGGTTTTGCTTATTTAAGATTTTTAATTTAATGTTTGATATGTGATGAGGAGACTAGTTTATATCCTATAGGAAAGTTCAGCATTTACTTAAGATTTATGCTAACTGTGACTGTGTTTTCTCTACAATTGTTGCTGTTTAGCTGAAATTGCCTTGACAATTGAAGTCATCCATTTATATATAGTGGATATCGGTGCAAAATGTCTCTTAATTCTACTAAAATATGATCTGTTTTGTCAGGTGTGTTTTCATAATGCATATCAGGCTTTTCAGTTCTGCCACTTAATTTTTTAGCTCACCTTTGCATTTTTTAGCTCACCTTTGCATTTTTTAACTCACTTTTGCATTTATTAGCTCACCTTTGCATTTTTTAGCTCCACTTTGCATTTTTAGCTCACTTTTGCATTTTTTAGCTCACCTTTGCATTTTTTAACTCACCTTTGCATTTTTTAGCTCACCTTTGCATTTTTTTAGCTCACCTTTGCATTTTTTAGCTCACCTTTGCATTTTTAGCTCACCTTTGCACAGGTTGCTCTGGTTGAGCATTTGAAATTGTTGTTTGTCCTTCTGTTGTTCCCCCGTCATGGGTGGTCTTTGCCTTGCTAACACTCTAGATGCCTCATTTATTGCCCAATCTGTACTGAACTTGGTCAGAACATTAGTCATTATTATATTTCAACCAAATTTCAAAATATGTTAGATGTGGTAAAAAATTAGGTCACTAGGTCAAATGAAAGAAAAGGCTCTTGAACCTTATATAAATGAAATATTGTATGAGTTCTGGGTATCATGATATAAAAAATTTTAGGTTACTAAGTCAATTGAAGAAAAGGCAGGTGGACACTTAAGAAAACACATTTATTGCCTAATCTTCATGAAACTCTGTTAGAACATTTGTCCTTATAATATCTCAACCGAATCGGTCACGAGGGGTCAAAAACTGGGTCACAAGGTAAAATTCAAGAAAAGGCTTGTGAATACTCTATAGGCCACAATTATTGTCCAATCTTGTGAGACTTTGTAAAAATATTTATCATAATCATATCTTGGCAAAATTTAAAACTGGTTCATGTGGGTCTAAAACTTGGTCACAAGGTCAAAAAAGTATAAAATTACTAACACTACATGCTCCAAACAGGTGAGCGCTTATGGTCTTTAGCCCTCTTGTTTAGCAAAAAGCATTAAAAGGGTAATTTAATAGCTTATAATTTGAAAATTTGGGCTTTTGTATACATTAATAAAATCGATACTGTGTGGTTACTTATGTGTGAATATTTATCAAGAACTTCATCAAACTGTTGTACAGAAAAAATATTTAATTCTAATATATATGGCATGATGCACATCGATTTTTATAGATATCTGGTAATACCTGGCCTAACATCGAGAGATTGCTAAGAAAACAATTTATTTTTAAGAAACTTAATTAAGTTTTCTATGAAAATAAAAAGAGGAGTAAGAGCTTTTACAGTTGCTTGTATGTTCTAGTTATCAGTATGTTCTAGTTATCAGTATGTTCTAGTTATCAGTATGTTCTAGTTATCAGTATGTTCTAGTTATCAGTATGTTCTAGTTATCAGTATGTTCTAGTTATCAGTATGTTCTAGTTATCAGTATGTTTTAGTTATCAGTATGTTCTAGTTATCAGTATGTTCTAGTTATCAGTATGTTCTATATCTATTCTAAAATGTGACTGAAACCACTTTAAGCTACTGTAAAAAAAGTAAGTTATAAAAAATGCAGGATTGTGCAGTGCGTCTCTCTAAAAATCACGCATCACTTATAATTTATCGTTAATGTCTTGACATATTTGAAATTTATGGAGAAAAATATGCATGACAAAATAAGTAGGACAAAGTAAAGAATGTGTCCAGCATTGAGGCTAATGCAACCTGAATGCCAGACATAGCACAGTGCATTGACCTGCAGCTTTGTTGCACTAACTGGTAATGTCATTAATTCAGACAAAAGGGAATAAAGCTTTTGATGTTTGTAATTTTCAAGCCCATGCATCACATTAAAAGGTGATTCACCTCTTTTTTTTTGCATAATATTAAGGTATCTGTTGTAATTAATTTAATCATTAATTTGACTTAACTACATAGTGTGATTTGAATTAGAAAGAATAACATTTATTTTAGTTTTAAGTGATAATTATGTCTTAAATATCAATCCACCATGTGTGACATATAATGCACATGCATTAAGCTTTGTGTTCCCAGAACTTGGCTCATTTCAAAGTAGAAGGGTACTGCAATGCTACATGTTTTGGTAGTAGAAGGGTACTGCAATGCTACATGTTTTGGTAGTAGAAGGGTACTGCAATGCTACATGTTTTGGTAGTAGAAGGATACTGCAATGCTACATGTTTTGGTAGTAGAAGGGTACTGCAATGCTACATGTTTTGGTTTGCTCTGTTAATCCACTCACAGCTCATTTCAAAGTAGAAGGGTACTGCAATGCTTCATGTTTTGGTTTGCTCTGTTAATCAAATCACAGCTCATTTCAAAGTAGAAGGGTACTGCAATGCTTCATGTTTTGGTTTGCTCTGTTAATCCACTCACAGCTCATTTCAAAGTAGAAGGGTACTGCAATGCTTCATGTTTTGGTTTGCTCTGTTAATCTACTCAATATTTGCTTATTTCAGCTCAAAGTGGCTATTCATTCTAAACAATATTTTGTATGCACCGTAACTACAAATATGGCAACAAAATAATTAAATGGCTCTGCTAAAAAGTCATTTTCCTAAAGACTGTAACAAATACATAAGTTATGCATACATATTGTGTTTAATAGCTTTGCACAATTTACCAGTGCATTAGGGTCCTGTCGATTTCGAAAGGCAAACAGCAACAAGCAGATTTGAGTGAAACAATTCAAACTTAAAACTACAATTAAACTTAGACAATCTTAACCTTTCTGGGTCAGTGTACATTATTGGGCTTGCAATTAAGGAAAGTGATTGCTGCTCTAATATTCTGATCCAGGATTGCACTGTTTGAGATTAAATATACCCCTGCAAACAATGTTTGGTTGTCAGTAAAAGTCACTTGGCAGTTTGACAAATTAAATTGAGACTTCAAATATGTCATCATCATGAATAGAAGATGTAAAGCACACTTCTTTCGTGCCCAGTGATCCTTATATTACATAGCCCATTGATAAAAATAAATGTGCAAAAGCATGAAATTGAAGGAAAATAACATCTTTTATTATTTCATTTTCTGTCTGCAGACCGTCAAGGCCTGAAGAATCGAGACAAGGTGAGCCGCCTGCAAGAACTGCTGATCCAGGCCCTACAGAACCAGGTGGGCGCCACGCACCCCGAGGAGCCAGGCCTCTTCCCCCGGGTGCTTATGAGCATCTCCAGCCTGCGCGAGCTCGGCGTTGAGCACAGACGTATGCTGGGCAGTCTCAAGGGGCAGATCAACTTTGCCCATGACCTTTATGCAGAAACCTTTGACCTGCTGAGCTAGTTTTGCAGCAGTGTTTACAATCGCTGAGTGTTTATGTTAGTTTTTGAAGTCATTTATGATCCTATGTTTGAATCAGTGTCTCAAGTTTTAACTGGTTCTTGTTCTTTCTCTCATTTATCGCAAGTCACAAAGTGAAGCGATGAAATCACAAATCATTGATATCATAAGCTTCTTACAATATTGTTGTTGTCATTGTTATTATTGTTTTTTTTTGCATTATGTATTTATTGCTGATCATTGTCTTTGATCCATGATGGCATATATAATTGTTTATATGGTTTTTGTACTTTTTCTAAGGTGATAACTCTGTGTCCCTACAAAGCATATACAAAGTGGTTTTTTGTAGACTTGCATTCTGAAAAGGAAAGTGTTAACTCCTGAGTGAGGCAATATCACGCAGTAGAACAGAAATTACACAATTAAATTAGGTCTGCAATATATTAACATTTGCATGGTATGTAATGTATATATACAGCAATCTTTTGCAGTATTGTCCATGTTTATGCAGTCATTCGAAATAATGGTAAAACAAAATTATGATGAATTAGAACAGCCAAAATAATCAGCTTACACAAGCAAAGCTTTCCTACTTTATTTCATAAATGTCTTCAAATAAGGTTTTTTGATCTCTATTTAAGCAAGTTCAATCATGAATATTGAAGTAAACATGTTTTTAATAGATTCTATTGATTCTGTGGAAATACTTGTTATGACATGTATTGTATTATTATGAACAAAAGACAGTAACATAATTTGCCCCATCGGTGCAAAAAGGTTTTATGTTACATTGAAATTAGA
The DNA here is from genome assembly GCF_020536995.1 of Dreissena polymorpha. NCBI lineage: Eukaryota > Metazoa > Mollusca > Bivalvia > Myida > Dreissenidae > Dreissena > Dreissena polymorpha. The sequence continues at coordinate 6,196,946 of NC_068356.1, forward strand.
AGGCAAATGGTACCTTTTTGCACTAATGAGGCAATATTACACTGTAACTCAGAATGTTAGTATTTTGTTCCAGCTTAGATTTAAATGTCAAAGTTGAAATGTTAATGTCAAACAACGTTTGATTTAATAATTATTTTTAGTTCTTAAGAAGCACTACCTGATTTATCTTGTTGTCGATCAAACTTGTACATCATTTGAGCAGATGGTAACTGATGATGGTTTCATACTTCCATCAAAACTTTATTCTCTCTTGAATTTTAGATTTCTTTTTATGCAGTTATTGACTAGACAGAAAATGCTCTAATATTTACTGGTAGATAAGCTTATTGACTGAGGCACAGTGGTCAATTATTAAACTAATAATACACATGTAAGGTTTAACTGGTGTTGCACACACTTGTCTGTGAAAAAGAATGCAAAAGGGTAGTCAAAATGTGTTATTTATTAATGATGTCTTTAACATGACATCTAATAATGCCTATGGTTTTCTTTGCACTTACATTGTTTTGAGCATGTAAAAACGGGGGACAACACCAGTTATTTTTTATATGACCACTATCTTTCGTAGACTTCTATCATGTTGATTAATATTAAAGAAATTAATAGTCTTTTGAAAAACTTGGTTAAGTGGGGGCTTAAAAAAGATTTAAACAAAAATACTATTATGTTAGATTTTGTGAAATGATTTTCAATTATCTATGCATTTGTGTTTTGTTCTTCTTTTTTGTAATCATGTTTTGTTGTTTTGTACAGTTTAGTAGATTCTGTCAAAATAATTATGTATTCAGTAAAGAAAAATGTTGTTTTTTTTCTTAATTTTGTATCATAATATTTGGACAAGGGTAACTGACTCACTGATTAGAATTTCTCTGCCACACACAAATAAGTCTCGTCAGTGTGGCTATACTGTGTTCAGATCACTCATAATTTGTATTAATGTACAGGTACAGTTCAGTCTATGGAGACAAAGCAGGTAGTCAGGCTGCTAAGCAAAGTATGGGGCTGCATTTCTTTAATTACATTTGCATCTGCCTTGCTCTGGGAAAATGGGGTTTAATGCAATGTAAAGTATCCCTGCAGATTAGCCGGTGCAGTCTGGGAAAATGGGGCTAAATGCAATGTAAAGTATCCTTGCAGATTAGCCGGTGCAGTCTGGGAAAATGGGGCTTAATGCAATGTAAAGTATCCTTGCACGTTAGCCGGTGCAGTCTGCAGAGGCTTATCAAGGACAACACATTTTGCTTTAATGGAATTACAGTATTTGTATTTGTTGATTGGAAGTCTCTTTAAAGGCAAAAAGTTTTGTCCTTGGTGAGCTTGGGCTGACTTTATATGCTAAACTGGGACGACACTTTACGCACATTCATTAAACCAAGTTTTCACAGTGCAAGGCTCATATGGATTTAAGTATGATTAAAGGCATCATAGTGTCACTGTTGCTGCCAGATGTATAGCATGAAAACTAAAGGCATCATAGTGTCACTGTTGCTGCCAGATGTATAGCATGAAAACTAAACACTCATTTATACTCTTAGGATTAATCTTATATATTTCCTTCATGTTTGATAATTTGTGTTCGCGCAATATTATGTTTAATCAAGTGTGTTTAATTTAACCATAGATATGGTTTGGTGTGATTCTGTTTTATTGATTTTACTCAATTCCAGTACAGAAATAAAATAATATCAGTGCATAAAGATTAATGTGATATTAATATTGCTAAGCTATTTAAAGTGTTTAACCCCCATTTTATAAATGTTGAGTCTCAATATATATTAAGTTTATAATTTGAAGTGATTAATGGATGAAGATGAAGAGTTATAAATATTGCTTCTATGCCTCTAGTCAACTAAAACCAATACATAACTAAGTTAATAATAATTTTGTAAAGCATAGAGCTAAACTCTTCCATACCATACTTTGATAAACATTTACATGTTGCATCATCAGTGGTCCTGTCCACCATTATGATATTTTACTGACTTGCAATTGCGAGTGCTATTTTGAAGAAGAGATTATTTTTAGTAATGGGATGCAACTCTTGTCATTGTTTTGATTCAATGAAAGTGTAAGTTATCTTTCCTACTAGAAGAATTGTAATATGACGGTAATAAGAACTATTTTTATAATAAAGGGAAACAACTTAATTTCAAAAATATAAATAAATTGTGCAACTCAGTTTCAATACTTCCATACATTTTGTTATTGTTTAGAGCTTTTTAAAGATCATTTATATTCTAGGATATCTTTTTATGTCTTGAATCATGTTGATTAATTTGTGCTGTGAAAGTTGATACAATGTCACTATATGTATATAGTAGAGGTAGTGCAGATGTTTTCTATTTATTTATTTATTATTTTTGAGAAGTTAAAACTTGAATGCTTGTGAAATATTTATTGTTAGAAAGGAAACTTAATGTTGATTGCTATTTTACAATCTTTTGTAAAGATGTTGAGATTTATCCAATCTTTTATACACTGTTGTTTTTGTACTTGTTAAGTCTACCATTTTGTTGTCCTGTTTTAGTTCTCTCAAATTCAAGTCTTTAATTTATAGCATAAATTCAAGAAGACATTGATGTTTTATAGCCAAAGTATTTTAACCTGTTTCCTTGTTGTATTGTGTTTAGATTGTTTCCTCTAATTCCATTTTTCAGACAATACATTTCTGTTTAAAAAACTAATAATTGACTGCTGTTGTTTTATATTTTGCTTTTAATGTTCCAGTTTTGAAAGTTCACAAACGCTTAAGTGCAAAATCATAGCAAATTAGTTGTATAAGATTTAAAGAACTAATGTTCAACAAAATGTGTACAATTGGATAATTTTTACCCTAATTTAAAATTGTCGGAAGGTGTATATGTAATTTAAAAAAAAGCAAAATGATAATAAATCAGATATGGACAGAATATTGCAAATATGTTCGTTAAAAATTGTGTTTAGGTTAGTGCATTTTCTAACAAATAACTATGATTTAATCATTGCTTATCCTGAGATTGCCATGTAAATGTTTCTGAAAGTGTCATGTCAGCCAACCTAGTGTCTGTATTTGTCCTGGTGCTTCATATACATCCTCATGATCCTATGGTTACATATCAGACACAGACCTTGTGGTTTTAAACCCATTTTCATGTTGCTTCTTCTTACTGTGACCATGCAAAATGTACTGTAAATGTTCTGTTGTGACTAAACAAAACCGAAATTTTTGCATTGATGATTGTACATTTTTTGTGCTTTACTTATTATTACGGTAATTTTTATCATGAAATGTTTATCTATTGTCACAATTTATGTTTTTATTGTTTATTTCCGCTTTTTATACAAAAATGGTTTCTACAGAGTCAGACATGGTGCTTGGATGTAGCGGATATCGTCCTGCCAATTTTTATTAATCATCCTTGTGTTTGACTTTGTATCAATTTTATTTTTCAAGATGAATATGTCTATATGTCATATGACATTTTGAGTGTAAATGTGTGATAATTATATGACTCATGTTTTGTTAAAATGGGTTTTATTCCACATGCAGCCAGCATAGCTCAAGACCAGCCTGCACAATTGTGACTGCTTCTTGTTGGTATTTACCCTTTGCATGCTGGGAAATTTGTCGTCTGCTAAAATGTTGTCTGATGAATTTCTAAAATTAGCATTTTCTTCTATTTTTTTTCAAAGAATACTATCAGAATAGCAAAAAGTTTGGATCCTGATGAGACGCCACGTTCTGTGGCGTCTCATCTGGATCCAAACTGTTTGCAAAGGCCTTCAAAATTCGGTTCCCGCACTGAAAGAGTTAAAGTCAGGCAATGTTTTGTGGTCTCATTAGGGGACATTATGACTCCTTATCAGAGTATACAGATTCAGAGGCATATCTGGAGCTACTCTGTTCTGATATCGCCTTATATGTTATAAGGCCCATTTTTGTGCGATATGAATCATGCTATGCTTCATTAGCAAGCTACAATTATTGTTTGATCATTGGTTATATATTTGTTCAACATCTGCCAGATGTTCATTAACATTCTGTCAACCCATGGGTAATGATTAATAAACATTCGATGTATATCATGCTTGAGCATAAAACAGTTTTATAAAGGCATCTTTAAAAAAAAGTCATATAAAAAGAAAATACTGCTAAAATGAAACACAAAACATTTTTACATTTCTTGCAATTCACAATTTCTTTTTCATCATTGAACACGAAAAACATCTGCTTGATCCACTTAAGCTGTATAAGATTTTCTGTCACCTGTAATCAATTCTTAGTGCGGAAAAGGAAGGAAACAGATGTTTAATAAAAATATAAATAACATGAAATAAATTCCTGAGAAGAAAAAACATTATTTATATTAATCGTAATTATTGAGGTTTATTTTCAAAAAATTGAAATTATTTGTGAATCCACTCCTTAATTGATTACCTTTCAAAAGGTACCACCCATGCATCATTTTGTTTGTTTTTCTTGTTTATTATCATTGTTGTTGTTCTATATTTTTATTAGTGTATGGTTTTAAGGTTCACTGTAGTGCTGTACAAAACTTGCTTTGCTGCAAAACATTACACCAAGTGTAAATGCTTTTTAGTTGATGCTTTTTTCACACATCTCTCATAAATATTTTATTGCATTTTGTGCATTGTTTGTTGCACTGCATTTTTCAAAGTGTGTCAATGACAGAATTCCATTTGCAGTAGTGGTAATTAGAAGTTTGCCATCATCGGGTTAATAAGCTCACTTGGATTGTTTTACAAATGGTTGATTGTTTGAGGTTTCAAACAAAAATATTTTTATTTTGTTAGTGGCATAGTTATGGCAGTTAAACAAGTAGGTTGTTTTGCAGAATGAAATTTGAATAGAGTTAATGAGTCTGATAAAAAGAATTTTCTCAAAGTTTTACATTTCTGTGGTATTTACAAGTTTCAAACTGGCATGCACATATTTTTGAGCTGATTCACAGACACACACACAATCATCTTTTAATTTGTTATTTATCATATGCACAAAAGTTAAGGATTATTTTCAATGAGAAACCAAATCTGTGTGATTGAAAGAATAGATTGTTTGTTTAAAAAAAAATGTCTGACCAAAATATTTTTTACAATTGTATTAAACTAATATTCATGTAAATAGTTTCAGCTTAGAAATATGAGATGTGTGTAGTTTAGGTTGTGTTTACAACAAAGTGGTTTCCTGCTTGGCAAGAAAGTAAAAATGTAAAGAAAAAGTGTTGGTTTTAACCTTAAATTACAATATCATTAGATTGTTTATGCTTGAACATCCTATTTGTTTACTGTTGAGAACTTCTGTGCTGATTACATACTGACATATAAGGCAAAATTTGTAACCGAGACTATTCACCATCTTGGGATTTTATGGAATAAGTACTACCAAGGTATTGACAAATTAGCACGAAGAAAAAAATCAATAAAAAATCAGGATTACAAAACAAAATCATTACAACTTCATTAACGCTTTTATTCGCGTTGCAATATCCTCTGCATAACACCATTAATTCATGGCATTTCTTTAGTTTTCATACTTTATTTGGCCAAGCCAACTTGTACATGTTACATTGTAATAGACGAAGGTGCTTGCTGTGATGGACTTCTGTTTCAAAAGTGCTCATTATGTACGCAGTTTTTCACTTCCATGGTCACTTACTTGCTTTCATGTTTATATAAAGTGGTGTTTTTTGAAATAATTTATATTAAATAACACAGCATCCACCTGAACTCTTGAAGAGACTTAGGAGCATCCAAGTTTATTAAGTTTTGTGCATGTTTTGAAATTGAAGTAATGTATCTTCCCTGTAAATTTTAAAGTATTGCACCAGAATTTTCAAATAAAGAACCATTTTTAGACTGGGATCTGTTCTTAAATTTTCACAGTCAGGTTTGATTTTTGTTGACATAGAAAATAATTTGATTCCAAAGTCGCATTCATGCAATTTAATGTATGTCAAAGTTTTGCTGCGGAAAATATTAGAAAAATCAGCGCCTAATTAACCTGAAACTCAAACAAAGTAAATTTCTAACCAAACATAACTATGCATATTTGTTGCAGGCTGTACAAAGGAGCCTTAGACAAGGTGGAATACAGAATTAACATGCATTCCAGCTTCTATTCTAGGTTCTTAATGAAAACAGATTAAATGAAAAATAAGGATGCAATATAATTTCTTTAGGACTTTTCCGTGCAGGAATCAGATCAAATTTTTTATATCAGAAAAAAATAGCAACTCATAACATATAAGTAAGAAATAACATTTATTTTGGGGAGTTTTCTGTGCAGGAATTAGATTGGATTGGTAATGGTGAATTTGACATTTTTACATTTTATAAAGCTTCTATCTTTCAAAATATCTCTTTTCTGAAGTTGTAGGCAAGAATTTATTTAAGCGATATGCTCTCTGATTTGACGTGCATGCAAACTGTGTGTGAAAGCATTCATTATCGTGTGAAGACATAGATGTAGACTTGTATAGGTAGTCAAACGTGAAAATGGAGTTCTGACTGCAAATGTGTACACTTCAGTATCAAAATGTTTTGTATGAGAATCTAAATGACATTTTTCTGTATTATCTATGAATTTCGACTGAGATTAGCTCAAATGTTTACTATAATATTGGGCTGACAGATTAATAAAAAAAATACAGATGGCTGATTGATTGATTGATTGATTGATAGATGGATTGATTCCTATTTTCCCTCCAACATTAAAAAATTGATTACAAACATAGTAATATTGTTAGCAGACATTACTAGTAGTTTGCAACTGATGTCAATTTGTAATTGATGAATATTTTTATGACAGGTATTTGAATAATCCTGGTTTATCCAAGCTATTCCTTAAGTTTGTTTTTGTTTAAGTTTGTTATACCAAAACTTAGTTTTGCTGATATAAGTGTGCTTGAAGAATACATGTTTCTTGTATGTGATTTTTCTGCAATGTTCTTGACATATCAACCCCGAAACTTGTTGTGATCTTTTTAGTCAAATTGTAGTTGAAAAGCTGTCCACTTGATTTTTGTATTGTAAACTTTTAGAAGTGCTAATTTGTGGTTTTTGAAATTTTGTGTCTGTATGCATGTGTTATTTAGCTGATAGGATTGGTGCATTTTTGTGTATTTGTACACAATTTATAAAATATGTAAACACACAATTCTGAAGATACTCACTTTAAAAAGATTTACTACATTTGTAACCAAAAAAATGTAAACATATTTAAAAAGTATTTGAAATTAGTGTAAATCTTTATTTTATAGATTGCATTTCAACATGTGATTTAATAATATCCATTTTGTTTAAACTGAATATGCAGCATACCTTGGAGATACGTACCAGTGTTAAAAGAATTTCACGACATTTATTTATATTAGTTTGATTTATACAATTTCAAACCATATTTGTAATTATCAAAACCAGTGTGTGCGCGTCTAGTTGTATATAAGTTGTGGTCACAGCTCACGGTGTTACCCACCAGTGTCTGTTGGCTGTTGTGTGGGTTTATGGGTGTTGTCTACACTTGTCCTGCGTCAACCCTCTGTGTCAACGTTAGAATCTCAACATTGTCTTGTCGTTGTTTGACCAGCAACAGAAGTCCAGCAAAATAAAACTTCCATTTTCAGCTTGCCATGTGTTCTGTTGATTTTTGCAACCCATTTATATGTTGTCTTTGCTGAACACAATTAATACCTATGGTACTACATATTAAGTAGAGTATTTTTGAAAAAATGGTGACTAACTCTTTTGAAATTCTATTAAAAATGGCTCGTGGTTAAATTTGCATGCAAACCTGTTAAGAATGGTCACATCTTACAGGGAACGTGTTCATATCAAACAGTTATATGTAGGCAACCCTGACTTGTAAAAATGGACATGAATCCCGGGGCAAATAAAAATCCTGTATGGATTTATTGCAATTGTTTGTTTTCCACAAACCAGTCATACAAGTTAACTAGGAGCTGGGGCCCATGATTGGAATGGTTTTTAATGTGCTGATCATGATCTACATTGTTTGGGGGAAAAGAAAATATTTGTTCCCACGAAAAAAATGTGTTATCTCGAAAAAATGTGTTCCCATGGGGGGTCGTTATCCAAAATGGCCGCTTAAAATAATTTTTAGGAGGTTGCCATTTAACTAAACATCCTAAATCAATCTGAAAATCAGAAACATGTATGGATGGGAGCTTGGCATTTTGCGAGCAAGTCTATACCCGGATGTAAATGGATTTCTGATAATATTAGCTTGACTTCAAAGAAAAATGAAAGCTATGCTACTCGCCCTGGCGTTGGCGTCGCTGTTGGTTAAAGTTTTTTAGTTTTTTAGCTCGACTTTTCGAAGAAAAATTAGAGCTATACTACTCGCGTCGGCGTTGGTTAAAGTTTTCGATAAAGTCAAATAACTTTAACACTATCAAAGTTAATTAACTAAAACTCGGAATACTTCTTTATGACAAGACAATTGTGTAGGTCAAGGTGCATAACTCTGTCAGCATTATTTTTAGAGTTATGCCCCTTTTTATACTTATAAAATTGAAAAATTTGGTTCAGTTTTTGTTTAGATCCACTTTATTCCTAAAGTTTCAAAGCTATTGCTTTCATACTTGCAACACTTACTATCATAAGGGGACTGTGCAGGCAAAGTTATGTAACTCTGACTGGCATTTTGACATAATTATAGCCCCTTTTATACTTAGAATTTTGAAAATTTGGTTCAGTTTTGTGTTTTGGTCAATTTTACTCCTAAAGTATCATAGCTATTGCTTTCAGACTTGGAACACTCGCTAACTATCATAAGGGGTACAGGTTATGTTGCATAACCCTGGTTGGCATTTTGACAGAATTATGGCCCTTATTTAGCTCATCTGATTGCTCAGGTGAGCCTTTGTGACCGGTCTTTGTCCGTCCGTCCGTCGTCCACATTTGGTTTGTAAACACTCTAGAGGCCACATTTCATGTCCGATCTTCATGAAACTTGGTCAGAAGATTTGTCCCAATAATATCTCGATCAAGTTCGAAACTGGGTCATGCTGGGTCAAAAACTAGGTCACTAGGTCAAAAAAAAGAAAAACCTTGTAAACACTGTAGAAGTCACATTTCATGCCCAATCTTCATGTTACTTGGTCAAAATGTTTGCCTTAATGATATGTTGGTTGAGTTCAAAAGTGGTTCCGGTCCGTTGAAAAACATGGCCGCCAGTGGGCGGGGCAGTTTTCCTTATTTGGCTATAGAGAAACCTTGTAAACACTCTAGAAGTCACAATTTTTGCCCAATCATCATGAAAGTTGGTCAAAACATTGGTTTTATTGATATCTCAGACGAGTTCGAAAATGGTACAGATCGGTGAAAAAGCATGGCCGCCAGAATTTGCGCAGAACATTTGTTTCCTTGATATGAAAGTTGATTTTGAAAACGGTTCCGGTCAGTTGAATAACATGGCTACCAGGGGGGGGGGGGCAGTTTTCCTAATTTGGCTATAGTGAAAACATGTGAACACTCTAGAAGTCACATTTTTGGCCCAATTTTCATGAAATTTGGTCAGAACATTTGTTTCTTTGAAATGAGAGTTGAGTTCGAAAATGGTTCCGGTCAGTTGAATAACATGACTGCCGGGGGGGGGGGGGCAGTTTTCCTTATTTGGCTATAGAGAAACCTTGTAAACACTCTAGAAGTCACAATTTTTGCCCAATCATCATGAAAGTTGGTCAAAACATTGGTTTTATTGATATTTCGGATGAGCTGGAAAATGGTCCAAATCGGTGAAAAAACATGGCCGCCAGTGGACGGGGCATTTTTCTCTATATGTATATAGTGAAAACATGTGAACTCTCTAGAAGTCACATTTTTGGCCCAATTTTCATAAATTTTGGTCAGAACATTTGTTTCCTTGATTTGAGAGTTGAGTTCGAAAATGGTTCCGGTCAGTTGAATAACATGACTGCCGGTGGGAGGGGGGGGGGGCAGTTTTCTTATATTTATATAGTAAAAAAAGCTTGTAAACACTCTAGAAATCACATTTTTTGCCCAATCATCATGAAACTTTGTACAAAGATTGGTTTTATATATATATCACATAATTAATGCCATAATTATTGCCCTTAGATTTTCCAAATGTTCATTACATTATACAAAATCCTTGTAAACACTCTAGAGGTCACAATTTTGTTTCAGATTTTATGAATCTTGGTCATAATATTTATTTTTGTAAGCTAAGTTTGATGTTTGGTAAGTGGGGTCAACTCAAAATATAGGTCACCAGGTCAAATCTTACAAAAACAAAAACACTCCATATGCCAGAGTTTTGGTTCAATAATGATGAAACTTGACCAGGATGTTTGTCTGGACAATATCTAGGTCAAGTTTGACGTTTGGTAAAGTTTGAATCAACCGACTCCTCTCAGGTAAGCGAACTAGGGCCCTCTGGGTCCTCTTGTTTACTAAGTAACTTTGAATATTTTGTGAAATTTTGTGTTAAGATGCACTTGACTTCTGAAGTATCAAGGCGATTGCTTTCAAACTTCAAATACTTTCTTACTATCATGAGGGTACTGAACCTGGCAAGTTGACTTTGACATTGACCTTTGAATGACCTTTAATTTTAATTCTGCTTAAATTGCCTTAACTTCTTTATTTTTGATCAAATTTGATTCATATTTTGACAAAACAACTCTTACCTGTCATACCACAATGGAGTCCACCCAAACCATCCCCCTCGGCCCACCCCAGAATCCCCCCCCCCCCCTACCAAAAAAAGTGTTGTTGTTTTTTCGTGTTTAAAAAATAATTATTCCCCACATTATTCCCCCTCTGCATCCCCACCCAAAAAGATTTTTGTTTGAAACATGGTTAAAAAAACACAAATATTTATTTTTATTATTTTATTTTTGAAAGACCGTCCAACCATCCCACCCAAGCTATTGCTATCAAACTTGAAATATTATCTTATTAGTTTGTTTTATGTCTTTACAAATGTTCAATAGATTGTGGAAAATATACCTGAACTCAGAATCGTCTATAATTTAGCACTTCTTGAAAACATAAGCGATCAATATGTTTCAATTATAGTCCTCTTCCAGTTAGAATATGATAATATTACCTTGACCTTATTGAATATGAACAATTTCCCCATGATGGCTTACGTTATACTGCCGAGCACTCGAAAAGTCGAGCGCGCTGTCTTCTGACAGCTCTTGTGTTATGGTTTCAATTTTGAGATAAAATGGTTCCCTACAAATCTGTCCGTAGTTTGTTTATTAAAAAGGTGAAGTAAATATCATATCTGTTTTATATACCGATGCAATTTATAGATAATATAAAATAGTCGGTTGAAGAGACCAATATGCAGATGCCGACATTGACGCTCGATTGGTCATTGTCGGCTCGGGTACTCCTTACATGTACCCCGGGTACTCTTAAGTATACTTTTATGTACCCCTGGTACGGTAAATATACTTAAATGTACACGGTCGATATTAGACTGTACCGGAGTTGTTTTTCCGCCCAAAATCCGATGGTATTGTTTATCTTAATTAAACTTCTCTTTTAAAAAAACTGCATTAACGTATGCTTTTTGAGAATGAATTTCGATAATATATATGCCATTTAACAGAAAATTGACAAAAAATGTGAATATCATTAATTAAAAGAAAGCCGATAAAAAAAACGCCCGATTTATGCCCGATTGGTAATTGTCGGCTCGGGTACTACTTATATGTATACTCTTAAGTATACTTACATGTACCCAGGGTACGGTAAATATTCTTAAAGGTACCCGGGAAATTAAACGCTAACTCGTTTGTTGTCTGCTATTTTTTTGTAATTAGTTACATTCACATTTATGTCAATTTTCTGTAAAATGGCCTCTATATTATCGAAACTCGTACTCAAAATGCATGTTGATACAGTTTTTTTAAAAAGAGAAGTTTTTTCAGATAATCGGTAGCGCGTTTTACGACATCGGATTTATGGCGGGAATACAACTCGGGTACAGTCTAATATCGACCAGGTACGATTAAGTATATTTTCCGTTCCCAGGGTACATGTAAGTATACTTAAGAGTACCCGGGGTACATGTAAGTAGTACTAGAGCCAACAATGACCAATCAAGCGACATTGGCGGCGTGGGCGCCATGTTATAAATTCGTTCAAGCCACGAATTTTGTCATAGCTACATTGCGAAGTTATACTTACTCCATATGTATTCGGCGCGATTGAAGCCCAGTCACCGTGCCATAATTTCCAAAATTATGATAGCGTCACATATGCACGCTACATTGAGCATGTGGAAACCTTTCTTTGGAACAAATATTCTCATCCATCACATGGCGATCTAAGTGTCAATGGTCCGTCAAAGACTCCTCTCACGCTTGGAAAACTGTGTATATTGTGAAATATTTGTTTAAAATCATATAATATTATGACGCTTATGTTGAGGGAACAAAAGCTGGTGAAAATTCGGCAACATCGAAAAAAAGCGATTATCTTTAATAAGGCTCGATTTGTCAGTGTCGGCTCGGGTACTACTTAAAGGGGCCTTTTCACAGATTTTGGCATGTTTTGAAGGTTGTCATTAAACGCTTTATATTGATAAATGCAAACATTGGATTTAAAAATCTCCAGTAAAAATCAAGAATAAATTTTAACAAAGAAAAAAAGAACCACTGACCCCAGAGTCCTGGAGTAAAAAGTCTACCACTTAGACCACTCGACCATCATTCCTGATGCAATAATTGATGTATTTTATACTTTATATAAGCAATCCTCGTAGTTTCACAAAATATTTCAACAACAGAACTTTCCAAATTATTAATTCGTTTCGCGTTGCAACGCTTTATAATTTTCAGGTTTTTACATCGTCAAACGATGCATATAATGGCTATTTTAGAGCATGGTGAATGTTCAGTATTACTGTTTCCTCACACATATCATAACTAAAGTGAAAATTTGCGAATCGGAAACAACTTTTTTCAATTTTGTCAATTTACGGAAACGTGAAAAGGCCCCTTTAATTGTAACCCGGGTACTCTAAAGTATACTTAAATATACTCCGGGTAAGGAAAATATACTGAAACGTTGTTTGGATTACCTGTATGCCAAACGCATACTGGCTAAATAAAAAAGAGATTTGAAAAAAAAGTATTTTAGTGCATATTCTGTGTGTATTAAACCTTAAAAAGTTGCACTAAAACATGTCAATTTGCTATAGTTAACTTGTGTATTGACGTCTGTTCTTGGCGCTACCTCCATAGCGTGAGCTCGTCATTTGTAAAAAAAAGTCTATTTGATTGACAAAAAAATGTTTGTTGAGACTACAGTGTATTAATTTAAACGCAACGGCTCGATGTCATTTCAAATGTAAACGGTCGGTGGCGAGTTAACATTGCAGTGAATGATCATTGAATCTTCGCTGAATCGCACTTACACTTTTTAAATATGGCATAATATGTTGAAACAACATGACAACTCTACAGTTATATTTCTGTAGTATTTAAAATAATTCAGCGACACATTGGAAAAAAATTGCCTGTTTATTAAATGATCAATTCATCACCAAAAGAAGTGAGGCCTTTGATCAACGGTTGTGTAAATGATCCGAAGGAGTTCATGTACACTTTTATGGTGTGTGATCAGCTTCGCAGGATTCGGCTGTTCAACACTTAAGCGGCCATTTAAGATCAACTTTAGACCCAAACAAAATTATCAAACATTTTCTAATTATAGACAATCCCAGAAATCGATTACTCCAAGATTATGATGATATGTACTATTCAATAAAAAAAATCTGCCTCGGTATTGAATCATACACATTTTCTTAATGAGTATATCTGGAAGTATATACTTTTTTTTATAAAGAAACAATACTGTTTTAATCAAAAGGCAGATATCTGATTTTCAAAGAAATTATATATCTCGATCATAAATCTTTAAAAAGTTCGCTAATTAACATCTCCGGATTTATTACCGCTAAAAATCACAAAGTTTACTTCAGACTTTATATTCGGAAATAACCTTTTATAATTATCTTCGAATAATAAAATTCAAAAAAGAAAGAATTGTGTTTTAAGCAAAAGGCATATATGAAAGGATTTCTTAAAAAAAATACAGCAAATTCGGCCTAAACCTTTACGTTAAGAATTTGACAGATAACAGCGTTCTACATGTCACCCATGTAGAACGCTGTTATCTGTCAACTTCTTCAGTACCAAAATTGCGGCGGGGTCACGTGATAGCCAATATGGCGGCGGTCAATTTATCGACTCTGGAACACAGGTGGAAGTAACGTACCCAGGATAGTATTTTTCATATATATATTTTTTAGGAGCCCAATATATTCAAATTAATGTATAAAATCATGTTTAATGAGAAAAAATTGACAAAGAGCCATGAAAAAAAAATCCCCACCCTCTGATATTGGAATTATAACAAGGTCATCAACTAGACTTTATTATAGACCTGTCTTCGCGGGCCGCAAACATGTCAAAAATAGCTTTAATCCAAAGCATCCCTTGATCCTACTATGGGCAATTGGACAACCTTTCAAGAAAAGTTAACTTCAAAAATATCTGTCCAGCCGTTAACTCACAGTCGGTCGAAAACCGAGCAATATTTCGAGTCCGTTTGTCAACACGAATAAATCTTCTACAGATTTTCAAACAATATTTTTTAGTTTTTGCCCCTTAATCGATAGCTCCCGTCCTATTCCTTTGAAACAACGAAGCGTGTCAAATAATGCATGCATATGCAACCACTTACCCCTAAAAACTTATTCCAATACAATCAGAATGAAAAGTAATTTCCATTTATTCACATTTATTAAAACATCGTTGTTGTTGTTGATTGCATATTTATGTGCCTGGCTCTGTCAGTGTAATTCACTGCTAAGCCGGGTTCAAGAGCGATGGCTTCTTTCGTTTTCAAGTAAATCAAATTTAGAGTTAAAACAGTTGTTGCAAAGAAAATATAACATTTTGGAATTAGTTTTTAGGGGTAAGTGGTTGCATATGCATGCATTATTTGACACGCTTCGTTGTTTCAAAGGAATAGGACGCGAGCTATCGATTAAGAGGCAAAAACTCAAAAATATTGTTTGAAAGTCTGTAGAAGATTTATTCGGGTTGACAAACGGACTCGAAATATTGCTCGTTTTTTGACCGACTGTGAGTTAACGGCTGGACAGATATTTTTGAAGTTAACTTTTTTTGAAAGGTTGTCCAATTGCCCATAGGAGGATCAATGGATGCTTTTGATTAAAGCTACTTTTGACATTTTTGCGGCCAGCGAAGACAGGTCTATGATAAATTCTAGTTAATGACCTTGTTATGATTCCAATATCAGAGGGTCGGGATTTTTTTTTTCATGGCTCTTTGTCATTTTTTTCTCATTAAACATGATTTTATATATTTATTTGAATATATTGGGCTCCAAAAAAAAAAAAAAAATACTATCCAGGGTACGTTACTTCCACCTGTGCTCTGGAATTGAGCACATGTGCTATTTATCAACAGGGTTAACACTTATGTCACATTACATAACTTAAACGAAACATTTACATCTGTTTGCTTAAATTGTCGTTAAAAATTTGCACAACCAGGCCCGGTACTGTCATACAGGGTATCGCCTATTCACATACTTCCCGTTCTGCGTCGCACAGGGACATGGAATGGTACCAATGAAATTGGAGAAATAAGCTTTACTTTAAATTCGGATGGAATCCTTGAATCACGGCTTTCGCTCTGGAAACTACTGTGAAACTCAACTAGTTGTAACAACCCACGATCTTCTTAACTTCTATGACCAAAATAAACAAGTCGATACCATCATCCTGGACTTCAGTAGGGCCTTCGACGCGGTCCCACACCAACGCCTGCTACTGAAACTTGAGAAAAAAACTACGGAATCCGAGGCAACCTCCTGTCCTGGATCTCGAACTTCCTTACCCGCCGTGAAATGTGTGTGGTCGTTGACGGGGAGAAATCACACCAAGTACCAGTGGGTTCCGGAGTTCCTCAAGGGACAGTACTAGGGCCGTTGCTATTTTTGTGTCATATCAACGGCCTGCCAGAGAGGATGAAGTCCCAGATTCGACTTTTCGCAGATAACTGTCTACTTTACAGACCTATAAACACATTTATAGAGCATGACATTCTGCACAAATAACCTTCACAAATTGGGCCAACGAATGGGGGATGGAAATTAACGGAAATAAATGTTACCTTCTAAGTTCAAAACACAAATATAGTTACTTCAACAATATTAACAAAGAAATCCTAAAAAGAGTACAAGAAAATCCTTACATTGGGATCACCTTATCTGAAGACATGGAATGGAAAACTTATATCACTAACATAACAAAGCGAGCTAACTCCACTCTTGGATTTCTAAGATGAAATCTCAGTCACTGCCCTTAGAATTCCGCAAAAATGCCTTCTTAGCACTAGTCCGCTCCAAACTAGAATATGCCAGTGTTGTATGGGACCCATTCCACCAAACAGACATTGATCGCCTAGAGGGTGTCCAGCGATCAGCCGCAAGGTTCAAGCCAGAGACTACCGCTCCAGACAGCCTGGTTGTGTCACAGAAATGCTAGACAAGTTGGAACTCCCACCACTCCAAGTCAGACGGCGCGCCCAAAGGTTGACACTATTGTACAAGGTGGTGAAAGGGCACGTACCGCCCATTTCCATTGAACGCTACCTTAAGCTACTAAGGCCTAAACGTACACTAAGAGCTGAACAATACGAGAACTATATCCATCAAAACATAGTGTGTAACCTTGTGAACAATAACTCCAAGTGCGTTGAAACTATTCCAGCAAAAACTGTCTTCTTTAAAAATTCATTCTTTGTTTTTAACTGTGATTGATTGGAACGAACTAAGTGATGACATTGTGAACTCTTCAACAATTGACATTTTCAAAGACAATGCATTAAAACATCAATAGTGTAACAATCGCGCACTCCACCACCGTCGAATTAAAGCCAGAATTGGTTTCTTCGACGCACCCATCCAGATCCAGATCCAGACGTGTTATTCTATCATTTGTGTCAAAAACTACCGAACAATACAAAGTAGATGAACAACAAGCGTAAAAGGGTAAAATTAAATTTATTCAAATTTACATACGAATTTTGTTTTGGTTGTGGTCATTTTGAAATTTTCTCACAATTATGTTTTATGTAATGTACGAGTTTTAGTAAACGGTATGAGCATTTTACCATATTTTACCATATTTTCCCACTAATCCCCCCCCCCTCACAATAAAACAACATTGTTCGTGGTTAAAATGACATAACAAAACAAGATTTTTTTATTGAACAATTTATGTGATATCTTGCAACAGTGAGTGTTATTTGCTCAATGTGAGAGATTTTCATGGTTTTTCATTATGATTTTCCCTATTTTTGCATTTGCAATTCTTTTATGATTTAGTAAAATGTATATTATTATTGTATATAAATCTAGTTTGGCTGATCATTAACATCTTAACTTTAGGTACAAATTGAAACATGTCCTAAGCAAACACTCTAGTTAGTTTTTTTGCCTTTTTTGTATTTAATATTAGTTTTCATTAAATGTATTATAATTCATCAAAAACTTCTTTTAAAATTAATATGTCATATATTGCTTAAATGAAAAAGCTTACCAAAATTGTAGACAGTATATGTTGTTTAAAGTATTTTCTGAGTTTATGGGCCACCATCTTTGCGGTCATCTTGGATTAAGACCCTATGGGAACAAACAAATTGTGGGCACAAAAATAATATTTTATCCGGTATACAATTTAGAACTTATCAGCATATTTAAATATAGCCTTCCTATCATGCAGCGTGAGAACCCGTTTCTTCTATTGCTCATTGTGAGAAAATGTAATGCCCTTTGTTGTGTAGTTGTGTCCAAATGAAGTTAAGGTGATATATATATATATATATATATATATATATATATATATATATATATATATACACTGCTTTTCGGGTAAACATTGAAAATGCCTTAGGCAATACACACTACTTTTTAACCAAATGTACGTGTATTTTATAATAAAAATCATTAAATGAATTATTTTCACCAAAAAACTTTTGTTTTTTGCCCCCGTTTGTACTAGACTATACATTTTATATGAAGATGCAGAATTTATAAACTTTCAGGATGAATGTGCGCACCAGAATCAGTACAACTTTCAATAAGGCTAGCTATAACGTTTATTTGTTTTAAATTGTCCAATAGGTTAGCAGATCTGGTAAAAACATTTTTTGGGGTGAGCAGTATGTATTTTGAAACTCGGATGAAAACCGATTTTCTGATATAAAACAGCGACATTTTGGTGTGTTTTTTTTCAACTGTTAAAAAACTTTTTGAGATCTTTTGATTGCTTTGCAGAGAAATCAATGTTTCTTGTTAAAATATTCGGTAGTGTGATAGCTATCTATTGACACATTTTAATCAGGTTTATATGAAACTAAAAGTATATGCCATTTATAGGCTTTACCAATTGATATTCATATAATTAAAGAAACATAATAATATCTCGAGAAATAATTAAACGATGCCCAGAATACGCTTGAAAAGGGAATGAAAACAAGACAGAGTTTCAAACCCCTTGTTAATATTTAATTCAGCAATGTCCGAAAACAATATACAAAATATAAAACACTACAGATCAACACTAATTGTTTTTAGAAATGAACATAAAGTCTATATATTATAAGAGGTCGGCGGTTATACAAATGTATGCATTTCAATTTGAAAGTGGCAAACATAACGTAAGTTGATGATTAAGGAAGTAAGATTTTATTCAGAAATGTAACAAGAAATATCTTTAAAAAAGACATACGGCGTTGATAGTTCAATGAATGAGATCAATGATAGCGAATGTCTTTTTTCTGTGCAGTTCTTAGCTGCATCACACGCAGTACGGGATGTTACGCGGAGTTTTCGCGGCTTATTTTACATTATTACATATTGCTGGTCATAAACCTTTAGATACAAAACAGAGAACCAAAAGAAGAATGGAAGTGAAATTAAAACATACGAGTCAACCGGCCACACGAGAAGTATCCGTAATTATAGGCGCGTTCTTCGAACAAACCTGTTTTAGTGGTTTGTCGGGCATTGCTATTTGATTCGATTATTAACAGTATCGATAATCATCGCGCTCATGCTTAATACATTGGTCAATATGGTGGAATAATTATTGTTAAATTAATCAAAAATAATATGTATCATTGTATTGTTGAAAACACATTAAGAATCTACACATTTCTGGTCTAAAGAAAATTCCAGGTCACCTAGTTCACGGATAGCGTATTTATTATATAACTATTATTTTACTGGCCGCGAACTCCGGTGATGACCTGTATATAAACTCTGACATTCATACACTGGCCGCGTAATGACCCGGGTTGAAATGCAATGTATTAAAGTGAGGCCTCGCTTCCACTGCTCTTTATACTTTTACATGTTAACATGTTGACAAGAATATGGAAGTTAGTACTAAATATGAGAACATAGCCTTTAAATATAAACGCCTTGCGCTGGTAATTCTCTGAAAATAAAAAGGTGCACGCGCAAACTGTATTGATGTCGAGAATTGAGTGTAAAACTGTTCTATCTATTAAGCCTTTTCATTAGAAATAAAATTGTTTCATGCAGTAAGACAGTGTTTCAAAGACGCGTATATGTTTCCAATGTTCTGGTGGAATACTCAAATCAGCCAATGGAATAAATGAAGTGTATTCATTCGTACCTAGCCGCGGGGAATTTTATTTGAATTTTATTGGACACTTACAAAGGTCAGGAGAGGTGAAAAGCTGGCTTAAGACAGCTTACGCCGAAAAAGGCACTTTATTCAGCATCATTAGTGTGAATGTATATAACAAATCACGTAAAAAAGTAAAACATCATAATGTAAAAACTTAATAACTAACATAACAACAATACATATACAAAACAAATAAATACCACGATAATCTTGTATGAAGGCATCATATGTATCACCTTAAAAAATATTCCAACACACTTGTAAAGTAAATAAATAATACTGTGTATCTCAAAACAAGTATGTAATTCATACAACTATTAAGACAATGGAAATTCACAAGATGGAAGGTGCAAAGTTCGCACAAGAAAATGAGCATTTCACCGCGCTCATATAGAAACAATCATACCCGCCAGGGATTCAGTTGTTGAGACTTTAAAGGACATATTAAAATGACATGTTCATAAAAATTCCTACAGTCATTCAAAAGAGCATTTCACATAAAACCGGCCTTGCAAGTTGTTGGTGACTTATTAACATCATTTCTATCATTTCCCTCATTTACCGTACAGTTTAAGAAATTAACTCTTGTCCATGATACTTCCATCATTCGATTTGCAGTCATTCGTTCTGAAACCCGTTTTGAAACAGCGTTTATTACGTTAGACCATACCTCGGACCTTAAACCATTTATAATCCTAATGCAGCGGATGTCCATCAGGTTCCCCTCCGCACATGCACTGAATTGACTTGCGTCGTATTTTCAATTGGCATTGTTTTCCTATTTTCGAGCACATGGACACGCCCTTATTCGGACCCCCTCGCGGCACAACATCCGTGCATGACATGGTGGCCGGGTCCATTTGACACATGCGTCCCTCTGCGTACAGCATCACGGACACCAAGACGACGCAGACCAGGATTGTTCGTGTAGATAGCATTGTGTTGGTAGTGGTTGCTGTTAATGCTGTTACTGATTCTGCAAGAAGGTAAGGTACGTTATATGAATCGCTATGAAAAATAAGTCATTTAGGTACAGCAAAAATATTTATGTTTTTGTAACGCATCTTATAACTTTAAAAAATGTTAATAACTCGCATTATGTGTGTTGATTTAAATGTGTACACGTTTAACCAAAGACGGAGATAAAAAAAGCAACAACGCAACTTTCAATCTGGTTTAGGCCACCGGTAATTGCATGTAACAAATAAAATCTGATCCAAAAGTAATTTAAAGAACCATACTCTATTCACAAAAAATCATGTTCATTTGTATAATACTTGTTTGGTTCAATAAATCAGATTGGAAAATGCATTATATTGCTTTATCCGTATCCGTATCTTAATTACATCTGTGAAATTTAATATTAAAAATAAAAATATACAACTAACCTTTCTGTCAAAGCAACTATATATTTTTCTTGTTCTCTTTGTTCCGGTTTTGTGTATCCCGCTTTGGTATGAACTGTTGTTGGTCTTATACTTTCAAATGCGACGAAATATATATACTATCAATAGGGAAACCCAAGTTCTTAAAATAGTTCTCGAAACTCCGATTGGTAATGTACTTTTCTCAGCAACAGACGATTAAACAGCCATCACAATAATGGTTAAACAATAGGCCGCAATATTCTGCCTGCGTTTATTAATCCATGTATATACAATTCAACGAAGTTGTTGATTTGTGATATGGTGAAACATGCATGGGATTTATCAATATTTCATTACAGTTAGACGTTTACATTAAATGTCATAGGCTTCACTGTCGCTGCCATGTAAATGGAAATCAAAATAAATAGCACGGTTGTAAGCTCGATCCACAATCACACACAGTAATCGTTTATATAAAACACGCCAAGAACAGGTACTTTCTATGAAACGGACTCAAAGATGTTGCCACGCTATGAGGCAAATGTTTGGTCCTTCTTGAGATCAACTGTATATTTTAACGTTTTGTGAATTACTCTAGGTTCAGCTAAAAAGCAATTAAACCCTACGTGCTTTGCACTGACCGTTCGAAGGCGATGAGTTTTATTATTTTTTACTTTTTGTTGCGTGTTATGCGTTCCTTGCCATAGTTAAAGGGCCGCGCGCAATAATAGGGTGTCTCCTTAGTACTCACTAAATAATGTATGTTTGAGAAGCAGAAACAAAATGTCAACTCATGTTGTTCGGCCTTTATTGCGCAAAGCAATACGGTGGTATTCCATCGACAAACAAACTTACATGACCACTTTGATTTGTATTGCTTATATGAATGATGGAAGTGTCTTAGTCCTTGTAGTAAGTATAGTCACTGTGTTCAATCGCTTTTAATTGGGCATTCTCATACTTCAATGAGGATTCCGCTGATAAAACGGTATTTAAATTTCTAGTTAAAGTTAAAAGAAGTTTGCCAACACCCTTTTTGAAAAAAATAAAACATCACTTCGGATTTTTTAATGACATTTTCTGGTGCGCCTAGCTTCCGATAATAACTGGTAGTGAAGTGGGTGGCATATTGTTTGTTAAGGTCATTGAGTTATATAAGTGGTTGATGTATTGTTGTTGTATGACCCATTCATAAAAATTTCCCGATTGATTACTCGGAACAGTAAATAAGAAATTTTACGTGAAGTAGATTGCGAGGAAGATTCAAACGTAGTGGGTTTAAAAAAAAATAAATATGTCGGTCCATAAATTACAGTACCATCGGAAGATAAATAATGACTTTTATTTCATATACTTTTGATTAAGTATGTATGCATTAATGCCGTAAGTGAAAGCAACTCGAAATCGAACCTTTGGGTATTTTGTCCCGCGAAAGAATTAACTGTGTAGGAGTATGAATCATTTCCGAATTTGATAGCTATTTCGTGCCTGTTATCAGTGATTGTTCAAACGTTCAATTTTAACTGTGTTTGTTATAACATAGATTGGTCAAGTAGTTTTGCTACATACCGATTAGCGAATAATTGCTGGTACATTTCAATCATGTCCTCAATGGCAATTTGTTTATTAATTTCAATCATGAGTACAGAAACTAGAAATCGAACCGATCGATGGTTATTTGGTTCCGAGGTAGACATTGCGCTTATGCTACGAAACATTGAAATAGAACCTATGTTCTTGGTATAACTTAACGGTTTATTGCAATTGCATGTCCAGCAACTCGACATAGAGCCTAGTGGTATTTGTTCCCACACGTAAACCTCGTGGCTAAGGATAGGATGATGAATATTGCTACAGAGCAACGAGTATTTGTGTTTTAACCAGAGCCGGGACTTGCACCTAGATTTCTTCTCAACCGAAGAAGAAAAGGCGTTCTGCATTGAACTACTTTGGTTTTGTTAACACGTTTCATACAAGCTGCAGAGTGTAACTTTTGCTTTGATCTGATTGAAAGTCGGTGTCACTCAGCGTTTGTGTATCGACTTGTGACCGTTCCTATTGTATGATTACAAGAGCAGTCGCTTACCAGCAGTGTTTGTTCAACTAATTTACTGTCGTTTCATAATGTGAACTTTCGTTTTGTTCTGTAGAAGCATTCAGAATCAAAATTAAACTTGTTTGATATACTTTTTACTGTGTACAAACAATTGAGTTGCTGAGTTTCAAAAACGTTTGTAGTGTAGCGAAACGTTTTAGATTGGGATAAAACTGAATGCTTACCGCAAAACTGCTTTGCACAATTTCAAAGTTAATGACCATACATCGAAAGTCATGAAACTCGGTAAAACTGCATACATGTATACAGTTTTTAAGCCTTAATACGTTTAACAATTTAGGTTGATGTGTCTCATTGCAAGACAAGTTATAACTAAAAGTATAACGAGCCGTTGTACAAAATGTTTATGCAGTCACAAACTAGTAACTGCTTTGAGTTTACGAGCCACTGCTTGTGCGTCTCAACAAAAGAAGTTTATTAAGTGTAATGAATGTTCAACGCAACATTGAGTAGCACAATTTGTGGCCATATAGCGAACATCTATTAATGTTGAAAGTCATTCATATAGTTTTTTTTTATCATTTTACCTCAAATCAAAGTTTGAACTATTTTTTTGCCTTGTACATGTACGCTTGAAAGTAAGTGGGTGTTACTCGGCATTTTTACGGGCTTCTGACCGTTCCTCTTGTCTTAGTACAAGAGAAGTCGCCTTCCCACCCAGCCCTAGCAGACTTTGTGCATTGTAGACAGAAATGTTACTGCTCGGTGATCGGTCAGGTACGATCAACGCGTGCCTGCGTTTCTGAGAAAGCCAGATTAAGGTTTTTCGTGTCACTGTACGAAAATACCAGGGTGTCGCACGGCAAAGCACAGACAGGTCACCATGTGTGCCTACCACCCTTCCGACAGCGCAACAATGTGGTGTTGGAAGGATTCCCAGATAGTGCCGACAGTATTTCACGGTCATAACGGGGACGAGTTGCTTTGTAGCGCCTCATTTCGTTTTGACTTGCAACCCCGCCCTAGACAGCTACACACACAAAGGGCAAGACTCCCCGTGACTATAAATCTCAGCAAACGTGAACTCGAACCAAGCTCATTTCGTACCCCTTTCGGTCAACTGGTACTTGTTTTTCGGTCAACTCATACCTACCCGAAGTGGTCAAACCCCAATTAACGTTTAATATAAATAGGGAGATACAATACGGCAAATGCCTATTCGTAGACTACCATACCTTAATTATTATTATTATTATTATGTTATTCTGTGTAGTGATCTGTTTAATCGTAGTGCCACAACCTTTACACTTGTTTAAGAAGGAGAAGAAAGTTTTCTTTGTAAATACGTTGATCAAATATGTTATGTACAAACATGTTGATAGTCTTGTAATGTAATTGTAAATGTAATGCTTCTTTTTTGTTGTTGATGGAGAATGTCTCTCAACGTTTTAACTTCAATAATTGTGTATACTATATTATTAAGACTGGAATAGGTTTCAGCTAGTACCCGTACGTTTAAGACATACGCCAAGAGTTAGTATTTCACATTAAATCCTTTCGTTATTTTACGTATGAGTGGCACTATTGGTGAATGTTGCTTATATATAATGTCTGTTTTTATATGTTACAGATTTTATGAGACTTTATTGAGTTAATGAATGAATGAATGAATGAATGAATGAATGAATGAATGAACGAATGAATATATGAATGAATATTGTTTATTTTGCAATAGGTTAAACTTTTTTTTATGTAAAATGCCACTAGGTTTAGGTTATAGTAATCATCTTATTGATTAAATGAAAATGAAATGAAACAGAAAGTGGCTGGAAGCCACACCGCCAGTGCTTATTTCAGCTATTGGTTATGTTTGGAACTGCAACAGTTGTGTAATACGCAAGCAAGATTAAGTGACGTAGTATCGTTTATTTACTACATTTTATATCGAAAACCCCACACATACCACTCATATTTTAACAAATGACCTACTGATCTACTATCAACTGCTTTCTGGATTTGGTGTAAAAGTCTGTTATTAACTAACTCAATCGTAACGGGTTGAAAACTACTACGGACAATTTTCTGTTTTGCCACACCTTTTACCCAATATTTATTTTACATAGTTTTATTACACATGTCTGGCAATTAAAGATTCTGGTCCAGTTCTGTGCGTCTGTGTCTATAATAACACACATTTTGCGATACCGACAGAATCGAAGAGAGAAAAAAGTTAATTAAAAGGCTAAAAACAGTGTATATAAAACAAAAGTCTTAAAGGCCTATAAAGGTGAAGATACGTAATTATTTACAGATTTTTTAATATTTTTTTTATTATTTTATTTATAAAGGTTATCAAAAAACAATATATATATATGCTATTGGACATAATAAAAAAATGAGCAATGCAAATTGTTTTGAGCTCAAAATAAAGTGTCCTCCAAGTTAATTGTGTTCACAAACAATCAGTTTATTTACATCGCTGTTTACTCGTGAAAGAGAAAGTGAAAGTGACTCAGGTGACTTTTAACGTTTTCCGATATCACTCACAAAGTAGGTCTCTTCTAAATGGTTAAAACGTTTGTAGTGATCTAATAAGTTACTTTCTGCTGGTAAAAAGTTGTTAAAATAGAATTAAAATTGAATTTTCTTTCGGCTATTTTAGCATATGTCAACGCTCTGAGGCTACACATCACGTTAGTTGCAAAAATGTAAACATTTCTTCCATTTATGAAACGGTTTTATCTTCCAGAATTCTTGACAACGTTGTACCTAAGCTGTGTTATTAGCAGTTTTTATGCAAGAGTAACTGAAATCCGGTAAAAATTAGACCAGTTGATATGCATAATAATTGGATTTGTGACATTTATAGAGCCTTTAAATATATGGTCTAAAGGATATTTAATAGTTTTACACGATGACTGCGGGATACAAATGATACGATGATAAACACCAAATAAAATAAAAATGCCTAATAAACCAAACACGCAACCTTTATCTGTCCCTTATGGGTTTCGCAACCGAAACCCGTGTGGGACCGATAGTAGTTGTCCATCTAGAACAGGCATGGGCCCAAAATGGGATGTATTTGAGTCCCATATGATATGGGCTGCATATGGGTCATAGCTGGTACACATACAGGCTGCACATATACAATCCGTTTTAGCTTCTCTCAATATAACTTAAAAACAACATATTTCATGATTAACAACTTAATTGAATAGCAATATTTGAACCACAGTCTGGGACTGGTTCAGTCTGGAAATATAACCCTCTTTTGCCGTGATTTTGATATATGTCTATATGTTGACGTTTTCTGGAGCCTCCATGACGATGTGTTTTCTATTTTCCAAATTCTTTAGTTCATAATCGAAAATACACATTACATCTCGTATATGCGTTGCAATTGAAAAGCAAAACTTGATATTATGAAACAATTTTTAACAACAGTTCTTTATACAAGTTATGGGCCTGCATTTATTCGACACATCATTGTGAGATCGCAAACAATAATGCTTATAATTATATACGTTTAAATTTATAAAAAAAACAACACTATCTTTTCTTCATTTTGGCGCTGACATAATTGTCGAACGTTTAATTTAATTGCGCGCGCCTGTTTAGGAATTATGTGAGTTCCATATCGTTATATGAACGCTTGTATGAGTTTTATCACCGTTTCAAGATACAATAATTGTTGCTTAGAACCTTTTCTAATGAGTTTGTTTTACCAAATAAAAACGTTTCGACTCATGTTTCCTAAAACTGAATTATGGCAATGTTCGAATTACACGAATGTGTATTCTCTATATGTACGTTTTCATAATTACACCAGGTTTTAACCACGAAAAAAATGCGCGTCTTCAATGTTTTATTCCCAGCCATCGCATACTAGTTTCGTGTACACCAAAAAATGACATCACATATTTTTGGAATATGACGCAATAAGTATGCCATTTTATGACGCCATCAATCAGCTGATTCATTTTACGGATGGCGAAAAATTATGTCTCTTGACTAAATCTAAAGGTTGAAGGTCATATAATTTTAAAGCTAAAGTTTTCTCGACTCTATAGATTTCTTATGAAAAATCATTTAATGGTAGATTAAGAAGTAGTCCGTGCAAGCGACAGGTATATTCAACAAGGAGGGATACAGGCTAGTTTTTTTCATGGGGTGTTATACCGTCAATGTCGGTATAAAAATGGGATTAAAACACTAAATAAAACACACAGTTGTAATTAACCACATAGAATTTCAATCTAAAAACAAAGAAGAAAAGGAGAGTGTCAATAAGTAGCCCATTGTAGTGTAAATAATTAATTCCTCTAATGATATTACTACATGGATATACGTTATTGATTAAAAAAAATTGAACATAAACTTGGTATTTTGAATCAATATTTCAAAGTAATATGGTTTCCAGAAGTTTCGTTATTTAAAGCTTGAAGTTCTCGCTCCAGAAACATAAACGCTATTAATTTAGATTATAATTTACTGTTTCGAGTAATTGACCGGGAGAATTTCAATTAGTGAACACGATGGCACTAATAATTGCACAACCAATAATTAGGTCTACTAGCTTTACGTCAGCATCTGACGTAACTCAACATTTTAAACACCTTTCCATCCCACTCCACTCCCAGTTATTATTTCTTGGAAACCAGAAGATGTAAAAACAATATTACAAGTTATGCTGGTATTCCAAAGCTGAGGGTTTTCGCACAACATTTTGACTGTTTCTTGGAATTTAGTTTCTCAGCGTAATCCCAACCCCAATTTAACACCACTTAACACTATTGAACATTATGAATAAACCAACGACGTTAACTGCCACACTTCAACCACGCTTGTGCATTGTTACTATGCAATGGGGTCACGTGGATTTCAAGAGAGAGAGAGAGAGAGAGAGAGAGAGAGAGAATACATCCGTATTTATGTACACAATGAAGCCTTACCAAAGCTAAGTTGAATGTGTGTCCCTTTTTAAATATCAAATACATTAATGCATTTATGTTCTTTCAATACATGAGTGTCACCAACATGAGCTTACATACATTCCAACATATTTCGTCCGTTCGTTCAGTGTGACCAGAATGTTGTGTTATTGTGTCATCAAGGATGTATTTCGCAATTAAGGAATCGATCTCGGAATCTTGATTTCAAACTCGAATGAAAATGCATCAAACAGTTAAATTACATGAAACCAATTGTAAATAATTTAAACGTTTCACTGAAATATAGACACAAGATACCACATATGATGATTAACATATTACGGCGACTTTATACACCATTAGTATGGTGTAAGATGTTAAGCGTCTGTTACTTAGAAGTAAAATGACTCATACGAATTCTGGAAATTAGTTTTAGATATGGGGTTTCCAGATTGGTGCTATATATTGTTTGTCAACTGGCTTTGAAAGTAAAGAACAAACAACTGTTCAAAATTCAATTGTGATACAAGAAAACGATAGTAAAGTAAAAAAGACGATAATTGAAACATATAGTCCGACGAGAGACATTTTGACAGTAAGGTAAGTTTTTATTTTTTTTATTTTATATTTCACAAGAAATGCACATGGACCACAATAGTGAAATACATGAATATTATAAGTGTAAAGCAACACAACAATCGCATGCCCTAATGTATTTAACGGAAAAAAGTATAAAATATAAAAGCACCGGTCTGTTAAAGAGAGAAGTATGGTTCTAAAATGACTTATGAATGATATCTTGGTTACTGGACGCATTAAACGATGGTCAAAACCAGATTCAAAGATCCTGTTTTTTTTGTCTGAGATTAAATAAAAACTGTAAGTTGCAATGCTTTTGGAGAATGAACACTTTACGTTTCATCAAATATTGACAATTTTCCGTAGTGATTCATTTAGTAACCGTGTGGATTATTTTCAGAAACAACACCAAGAACACCACCACTATGGCATCTACACGAGTAATCTTAGTCTGTATCGTCATGGCTACCCTTGTGTTGGTTACGGAGGGACGAATGTGTCAAATGGACCCTGCCACCATGTCATGCACGGATTTTGTGCCGCGAGGAGGTCCATTTAAGGGCGTACCCAGGTGCTCGAGCACGGGGAAACAATGCCAGTTGAAAAAGCGCCGCCAGTCAACGCAGTGCTTGTGCGGAGATGACCGGGACGGACATCAGCTACATTAGTATCATAAATATCTTTAAACACTTTAGGGGCAACGTTTAAGATCCTGTATGTGATCCAACGTACTTTACGGGGATTCAAAAGGAATTTCAGAGTGTAAAACTGGAGCTCGTGCAAATGAGATACAACAACAAAAGCAACAACTGTTAAAGCTCTTACGCATACAATTGATTTTAGCAGAATACAAATTCACACAAGTTAAATGTGTACGACTGATGTACATGTATTATGGATACTAAGGGTTGGGTTGCTCAAACGATCAATATTTGCAGTGTTTTCCATGTATATTTATCACTTAAAAAACATATCACGTTATATTTAATGTTATTAGTTTTAACAAGTTATATTCCCTCAACTTTGTTTATAGGACGCATTAGTTTTGCACTCGACTCTTGATGCAATAATAAATATAGAATCTTGATTCTGAAAAGAATCTTTCTCAGATTCAGATTAAGTTTTGGTGAAACAAGATATGTTAATTTGCCAATCATAGTTTTAAGCAAATATATGCTTCTAGTGGGAATGATTTTAGATAACTAGCTTAATGCTCATTTTTTGTGGTGTATTTTACATTCTTCTTCGTGTTAATATACATTATTAATCAAGCTTTAAGAATGCAATGTCTTGTCATGTTATACAGTTTTATACATTTTGTCGTTTTTGACATTTGTTTTGATGTTTTAGTAGAGAAATATTTTGTCTCAAGTTGTAAATTATGTTTTTATTTTTATAGTCAGTGTTTATATTTTTCGACATTACACTTTACAGTAACTTATTTATTTGTGCATTCATTCGGTTTATTTGTGCATGGTTAAATCATATTTTTCGTTTGAAAAGATGATATGTGTTGCAAACCTTATCAAATGATGTTTACCCATTTACAATTTTGAAAGCTTACATGAGTATTATCACATATATGATACTTACATAGACATATGTTCATTCACGAAATAAAATGTTTATTGTTCATACAATGTATGTTGCTTTTGACTGACCGTTCATTGCATATTTTATTCACTAAACTGACACAAAATGATTTTTGCTCAGCACATTTCTAATAAAACGTTAATTATTTTAATGGGTATCAACTGCATTACTCCACCATAAAATGGTATAGCTTAAATGTGTTAAATGAGTCCGAAACCAAGTTAGAATCAGTACTTAGTATCCTTGTGTACGAGGGCGCTTTTTCGCAACAATAACTTTAAACAGGATGAGTTAAACTCATTTATGCCTAGCGTCTAGAAAAAAGGCCTTGGCAAACAGCGTAGACCCATGATGCGGCGTCTCATCTAGCCCTGCGCTGTTTGCTTAAAAGAATTTCTGTAAGACTTATTCTAAATATAGAAATAAATATACAAGACATTCCTAATTTTGGAAATAAATAGATCCAATTTAGAAGGAAGGGAGAGTCTACTAGGCATAAATGGGTTAAATTGACGAATTTGTAGATGTTTATATAGAGGATACTAGGTTAGCGTTGAAAAGAGAAAAGTTTATGTTGCGTGGCTTAGAACACCGGGAGCTCGAGCCTTGGCGAGAGCTTTCGGTGTTTGAGCCGAGCAACACAAACTTCTCTCTATTCAACGCTAATCCTAGTATTCTATTTATCCCATTGCTTTTTTTCAACGTGACATTTAACATAAATAGATATAATAACCTTAAACATAATTTTAATTCATTCTTAAAGGCGCTTAAAATCTAACTAATGTAACCATACGCAAAATAGTCTTAAAAAATTTACACAAAAACTGTAAAACGAGAAAAAAATATCACCGTATGCCTCGATTCAATTTTACGCAGCATGCAAATTGTAACACATTACGACCGCGAAAAGAAGATTTTACTTTAATATAATTCATTTTATTTTCAAAGGTATGATAAACAGAAAAACAGGTTAGTGCCTGATCTTTTTGTAACATATTAGGCTCGGCACGAATACAATAATAAAACAATGTTTGCTTAAGATAACGTTGGGATTTTCCGTGTAGTTCTATTTTCCTATTCTATTTTTTTAAAGAAATAATTGACGACTAATAAAATTGATGGGATAAATCGAATACTAGGTCGGTGCCGAATAAAACGAACTTTATTTTGCTCGGCCCGAAAATCTGAACCACTCGCCGAGGCTCGTGGTTCAGATTTTCTAAGCCTCGCAAAATAAGCTTCGCTTTATTCGGCATCGACCTAGTATTCTCTATTTAACTAACACAACTGTTTTAAAAAGGACTATATCTAATGTATTGATGCAATAGTAATTTTTATGCAAATCATAGCAGTGTAAGTGTCAATGTATAGATGAATATGTTCTACATTTTACACCAGCGATTAGTAAGTCCCATTTAATTTTTTTGAAAGCTCATCAAAATTTGTTTTGTTAAATGCGAGCTTAAAACATTAAGGATAAAAATATATATTAAAGACTGAAACTGAATTAATTAATGACTACCAGTATTCAAAGATTATTTGAATATTGCCCATACTGCATTATTTGTAACATCGTGATTAATACATTATCATGCAATAGGGTAATTTTGGCTTCTATATAATTTGCAATATCTATTTTAGCCTATTATGCACAGATTATGTCCTACGATGTAAAATTAATTTAATCATATGAATTTGTGCAATGTGATTAACAGATTAAATTGAATGATATGGGCGCATACTCGCCAGTTTTTTGTTCTTATTATCAAGCCAATTATAGGTCTCCATTTCATGTACATAACTTTATTGTATATACATTGTTTTGCTTACAAACTGTGGTCATAATAAATTTAAAAAATCAGCTTTGATATTATATAGATTCCGAATAACTTTATGTGAAAACTATCCGTCTTTTCTTGTTTTAATTCTGACATATGATCTGCAAACTGTTGCCCAAGGAATTAAATCAAGAATAGTTTTTTTCTATTGAGTCTGTGTTAAAAATACGTCATACACCTGAATTATGTAAGAGACTTTTAAGACTTTAGAACATCGAAGATTATAAAAATGTGTACGTGCTTTAAATTTCAAATAAGATACACTCCTTTAAAAACTTAGTGTCAATCCAGAATTCTTAAATAAAGGGCCACTTTTAGAACGAGTTTTTCTCGCAGGAATGCACATTTAGGTGTGATTTGTGTTGGCGCTAGAATAACTTAACCGGAAATTCACATTAGTGCAATGATGTATCTTCGAAGTATAAATATATGTAAAATTAAAGGAAATCATAATTCAAGCTATTAAAAGTGTTCAAATTCCAACTTAAAACACACACACACACACACGTTTAATTGATATTAAGGTCAACCAAGCAATGTAGATTGTAGAAATATATAGAATTCCTACTAAATATAACTATGCAAATCTGTTTGAGGCCGAGCATACAAACACAAAACTGCAGTATTGCTTACGCCTAGTTAATTGTACCAGGAAGTTACAAGCAAAATTGAATCAAGAAATAAAAATGACTCTTCTGCTAATTGCATGATTCTTGAGGGAAAAAAGAGTATAATTAAGGAAGGAAGAGATACAAATTAACATTTCTATGCAAGGTTGCCAAAAGTAAAAAGTGAAAATGGATTGCCAAATATAATTGTTAACACTTCAGCACATAATTATTTTATATGGAAGTCTGAGTGACACTCGATCTTCGGTACTGTCCATACATTTCAACTAAGAAGTGCTCAAATGAAAGATTAATAAAGCAAAATATTTACACAGAACTGATTCATTTCAGGATTCCTTTAGTTACTCAAAAGATGACGAGTGGATTACAAACAAAGAAATATGTAAAGTAAACATGTTCTTAATAGTTTTTAACTGATGGCCATTACTTTTGTGCAAGTTTTGAACACAGCTTTTAGAAAAAAATCCTAGTTAATCCAAGTTATTCCCAAAGTTGTGTTGGTATTATGGTATATGTTAGGTATATTTCATAATAGTTTTGCGGATACACGTGGTCCAAGAAAACATTATCTTGAACGTGATTTTCAACGCTGTTCTTTACCTATCATCCCCGATACGTGTTCTGGTCTTCTCGAACATGTGTAGTCTGATTATTAAACGTGCGTAACTGCTCTGTATCCGGGATTCCATTGTTAAAGAGGAATGCATTAGGTTAAGGTTTGCCTGGACGATCAAAAATCAAAATGGCGCATTTATTGCACAAATTCTCCTTACACCTTACACAACACAATTGTAGCCATGACGATACAGACCGAGATTGCTCGTGTAGATGCCATAGTGGTTTTGTTGTTGGTGGTGTTTCTGAAAATAATCCACGCGGTTGCTAAATTAATCACTAAGTAAAATCGTCAATATTTGGTGAATCTAAAAGTGCTTATTCTCCAAAAGCATTACATCTTACAGTTTTTATTTAATGTCAGACAAAATAAAGGTTCTTAGAATCTGGTTCTGACTATTGTAAATTGCGTCCAGTAACCAAGATCTCAGCCATAAGCCATTTTAGAACCATACTATTCTATCTTACAGACCGGTATTTTTATTTGTTTTTTTTTGTGTGTTAAATACATTAGGGCATGCGAAAGTTGTTTTGCTTTACACTTATAATATTCATGTATTTCAGTATTGCGGTTCATGTACATTTCTAGTAGAATAAAAAATAGAAAACCTTTCCTAACTGTCAAAATGTCTCTCGTCTGACAATATGTGTTAATTATCCTTGCTTTTGCTTAATATCGTTTTCTTATATCTCAATCGGATTTTGATCAATTGTTGGTCTTTACTTTCCAAGCCAGTTGCAAAACGCTTGATATCTAACACCATTAGCGTGGATGAAGTGTTGAAGTTACCGTCGTTAGTTTATTCATAATGTTCAATAGTGTGAACTGGTGTCAAATTGGTGTTGGGATTCCGCTGAGAAACTTAATCCCAAGAAACAGTCAAAAATGCGTTGTGAAAACACAAGACTTTGGAATACCAGCATAACTTATTTTTTACATCTTCCGGTTTCCAAGAAATAATTACTGGGAGTTCAGTGGGAGGGAGAGTTGTTTAAATTATTGAGTTTTGTCAGTTGCTGATGTAAAGCTAGTAGACCTAATTATGAATTGTGCAATTATGAGTGCAATGGTTTTCACTAATTAAAATTCCCACGGATTCTCAATTACTCGAAACAGAAAATTAGTGTGCATGTATTTGAAGCAAGAACATCAAGCTTTAAATAACGTACCATCTGAATAAAATAATATTGCTTTGTAATATTGATACAAAATACAAAGTAAATGTTTATTTTTATGAAAATCATTGAAGTAATATCCTTAATTAGAAATTAATTATTTACATTACAGGGGGGATAATTATTGACGCTCTCTTTGTTCTTCTTTGTTTTTAAATTGAAATTCTATGAGGTTAATTAAAACTGTTTGTTTAGTGTTATGTTCATGGCTAAGTGTGAGGCTTGGCATGAATTCAACCAGTTTGTTCCTCATATGCTTTGTACTATCCGTCTCAAAGCGATGACCGAAAATTTTATCATTTGAACAGTAAATTTGCCTGTTTTGTATGTTCAACTGGAAATTTGCCTTAAATAAAATACTTGCAGATGGTAACAAGAAGTTTCGTTATAAAACACGTTGTTCCATTTTAACGAGAAATGGGTTTGAACGGGGCTATCACTTGGTGAAGAATACACACACGCACGCACGCACGCACGCACGCACGCACGCACACACACAGCACGCACGCACGCACGCACGCACGCACGCACGCACGCACGCACACACACACACACACACACACACACACACACACACACACACACGAGGTCAAGTATTGGATCACAAGGTGCAGCGAACAGATCATTAATATCGACAGTATCATCTGAAGTTATAGGGGCTTTACATACATTTGAGAAATGGTCATGCGATTGCTCTTGTGAAATATGGCATCTGGAACACGCGTTGGTGGGGATCTTGGATTACGTAAGATATTCCAAAATTCTTGTGGATTTTTTCTCGAACTCACTAATTTATCTCTTTAACGTCGTTTAAAAAGAGAGTTTACGACTAAGTGTATATGATTTAAATTCACGTTTTGATTGTTTATATAATGATAGATCTAAATTGTCGTTGCTTAACCTAAACTGCCTTAATAAACGTTGTTTAGTAGATTTCAGAGTCCGCCCACCACGGCGGTTGTGACTGGATATACCGCAAAGAACGATTTATGAGCATTCCGCATCCAGAGGCGCTAGATATGTAAATATTTGTAAACATATTCACAGCACTATTTGTATTATGTGTGTTCATTTGCATAAGGATACTGTCATATATTAAATTCAATTTTAATGAGACTAATTCAACACATCTGAGTGCTTTACTGTCAGGCCACCTATAATATTTATGACTTTGATCTTGTATGTATATATGTTCTATTTCATCGTAAGACAAATTTTAACTCTCAGAAATGGTCAACGGCAATTCACAATTAATTGGAAAATGATCACACTCATCCCTATCTAAAATGCTAAAATCTTTAACAAAGCTAAAAAGATCAGAGGATACAAAGGTATAGTCGACAACGGAAGCGCCATTGCCGGCTGTACATGTATAATAGCCTTCAAGGTCATTAAACAGTCTACCATTTACAATATGGACATCAAGCAAACAGCAGAGATGAGTTAACTTTGTACCATTATTATTGTGTTTTGTATCCTTGCTATTCCTATGCATTGAAAAATCCTACCCATTATGTGAGACATTACCAAATATATGTCGAAGGTTATCATCAGGGACAAAATCTAAATAATCTTTAGTTCTAGCGTTAAAATCACCTGCTAGAAATAAAAGACAATCGTGATAATCAAACTTTACAATATTCAAATGGTTTTCTAATAGGATATATTTCATTAACTATTACAAATTCAAAGATTACTTACAGACCAGAGAACCAGAGTCGAAAAGTTCTGAGGCCAAATACTGTTCACCTTTCTTCCCTTAGTATATGTAGTATTAAGTTTCATTTTTATATGATTTGTTTATGATTAATCACTTCTAGTAAACACGTTATTTCACACTTAAAAAATAATCCGCGTCGCATTGTTTGCTACATAGACCAAAACATTTCATAAAAAGGGTTTGCTGTAATAAATCAATACAGTACCTAATTTGGTAATCAAATACTTGAAATATCAGTCTGCGACGAGTGCTATTTATTCATAGTACACGTGTAGTGTTTAGTCTGTATCGCAGACCTGTGAAAATGGGATGCTGATCTCGGAAAATATCACTTTTTCAAGATCATAAAAAAGAGTTCATACATCTCAACATAAGTCTTTAACCGTAAAATACTACTTAAACATGTTCGTTACAGACGTTCGATAAATATTTGCGATTTCAGATATCTCTCAAGATATTCAACCGATCTTCAACACGGCCTATATATATATATATATATATATATATATATATATATATATATATATATATATATATATATATATATATATATATATATATATATATATTATGTGTATTAATTTAATATTTATTTAAATTACATCATTCGTCCGAATCCTTCAAATGGTCAATCATCTGTTAACCATTTGTTGGAATGTATGTATGCATATCCTTAAACTCGGATCGTCTCATCCTTTTTGAAAGATTGTGAATTTCCTTGAGATATAACCCTGTATCAACTGATTACAAATAAACATGTTTTCTATTAAACTACTCAACTTACTTAAAGTGTTGTGCAATACCTATTTTAAGAGAAACAAATGTATGGACCTTTTGCGGGTTCTAAATTTGTTAATCGTGTGAGCTTTTGGAATATTTCGCCCTTTGGATCACTTGTGATATAGTAGACAAAGAAACTCCAAAAAAAATATCATGAGATAAATTCGTGTTCTTATCCACAGCTTTAACAACAGATCACAAGCTATAAACACAAAGAGTTAAAGACTGGCATATACCGCATTAAAATGCAAATGCTATTGATCTTAATAAATTATTACTCTCAAAGTACAGTAAGGAATTAAATATATGAATGTATCCTGGCATACATTTTAATATGTTGATGTTTACATTATCTATGAAAATCTACAGTTTTATATTGGAACATAAAGTGGGCGAATTGATAGGTATTTTGAAAATATCTGTCATAATCAATCAAGTTTTAGAATTTTTGTTATAGCTTTTTTACCTTTTAAAAAAAAACTGCAAAAAGTCACATACTAAATAAGATGAGTTCAAATAATCTGCAACAACTGTGATTATAAAATATTCACGGTTTACACGAAGCTGAAGTAAGCGCTCAATACTTCCTCGTCAAATAATCTTG
Organism: Dreissena polymorpha; assembly: GCF_020536995.1. Classification (NCBI taxonomy): domain Eukaryota; kingdom Metazoa; phylum Mollusca; class Bivalvia; order Myida; family Dreissenidae; genus Dreissena; species Dreissena polymorpha. The sequence continues at coordinate 6,234,593 of NC_068356.1, forward strand.
TTCAAACGTCGAAAATTGAAAATTCCAATTTATTTTATCATATTCAAATTATTCTATTGCTAAGAAAGAGACAGTTTTAATTGACACGAAAAAAAGTGCCTCATATATTAATGCAATTGTAACTTAAATGAAGTGTAAGTGTCAATGTATACATGAATATGTTCTACATTTTATACCAGCGATAAGAAAGTTCAATATAATATTTACGAAAGCTCATAAATTATTGCTTTGTAAAATGCGGTCTTAAAACATTACGGACCAATATAATATCAACGTTTGAAATTGAATTAATTAATGACTACCAGTACTCAAATATTGTTTGAATATTGCCCCTACTACACAATATTTATAGCATTATGATTAATACATGATCATGTATAAGGGTAATTGTGGCTTGTATATAATTTGCAATATCTATTTCGGTGTATTTTAGCACAGGTTCTGCCATACCTTGTAAAATATATTTAATGATATGCATTTGTGCACTGTGATTGACATATTATATCGAACAACATTGGCGCACACTCGACAGTATTTGTCTATCCAATTAGTGGTCTCCATTTCATGATAATAACATTTATTTAATACATTGTTTTGTTTATAAAATATAGTAAAAACAAATTAAATAGAAAACAGCTTTGATATCATATCGATTCTGCATTGCATGTTGTGAAAACTATCTGTCTTTCCAGTTTTAATTCTGCAAATTAAACAGTTGCCAAAGGAATTAAATTAAGAAAAGTTTTTTTATTGATTCTGTGTTTAAAAATACGGCATTCGCCTGAATTATGTAAGAAACTTTAACGACTTTAGAGCCCTCGAACATTATAAACAAACATGTGTTCATGCTTATAATTAAAAAAACAACAACCTTCCTTTGAACATAAATATGTTAATCCAAGATTCTCAAATAAAGCACCACTTTTAGAACGAGTTTTTCTCGCAGAAGTGCACATTTAGGTGTGATATGTGTTGGCGCTAGAATAACTTAACCGGATATTCACATTTGTGAAACGATGTTGTATTTATGTGTGAAGTTAAATAAATTCAAAATTAAAGCAATGCAAATGGTTCAAATTTCAACTTTAAAATTTTAAAATACACACACTTAATTAAAACGAAAGTCAACCAAGCGATGTAGATTGTAGAAATATGTAAATGTTAACACTTCAGTATAATTATGTAATATATAGAAGTCTGGATGACAATGTTCGGTACTGTCAATACATTTTAACTAATAAGAAGAGCTCAAACGAAAGATTAATGAAACAAAATGTTTACACAGACAAACATCTTGGTTAATCCAAGTTATTCCTAAAGTTGTGTTGGTATATATTAGTTATATCTTATTAAATTTATTCGGATATACGTATGGTCCAAGAATACATGTAGCTTGTAAGTGATTTTCAACACTGTTCTTTACTCATCATCCCCGATACGTGTTCTGGTCTTCTCAAACGTGTGCAGTCTGGTTTAAATCTGATTAAAAGTGAGTAACGTCTCTGTATTCGGGATTCCACCGGATGACTTGTTTTATAGGAATGCATGAGGTAAAGGTTTGCCGGGACGATTAAAAATCACCTATAATTCTAATACTGCTGATGCCCATCCCGTTCAGCTCTGCACATACACCACTGATCTGACTGGCGTCGTATTTTCAGCTGGCATTGTTTTCCCGTTCTCGAGCACCTGGGTACGCCCTTAAACGGACCCTCTCGAGGCACAACGTCCATGCATGACATGGTGGCAGGGTCCATGTGACACATCCGTGCCTCTGCGACCAACACAATTGTAGCCATGACGATACAGACCAAGATTGCTCGTGTAGATGCCATAGTGGTTTTGTTGGTGGCGGTGTTTCTGAAAATAATACACGCGGTTGCTAAATGAGTCACTAAGGAAAATCGTCAATATTTGATGAATCGTAAAGTGCTTTTTCTCCAAAAGAATGACATCTTACAGTTTTTATTTAATCTCAGACAATAAAATTAAAGGTTCTTCGAACCTGGTTCTGACTATCGTAAATTGCGTCCAGTAACCAAGATCTCAGCCAAAAGCCATTTTAGAACCATACTATTCTCTTTAACAGACCGGTATTTTTATATGTTTATTTTTGTTTATTAAATACATTAGGGCATGCGAAAGTTGTGTTGCTTTACAATTATAATATTCATGTATTTCACTATTGCGTTTCATGTACATTTCTAGTAGAATACAAAATAAGAAATAAGAAAATCTTACCTTACTGTCAAAATGTCTCTCGTCTGACATTTTGTGTTAATTATCCTTGCTTTTACTTTATATCGTTTTCTTGTATTACAATCGGATTTTGATCAAGTGTTGGTCTTAACTTTCAAAGCCAGTTGAAAAACAATATTTAGCACCAATCAGGAAACAACATTTCTTAAAATAATTTCAAGGATTCCTATTAGTTATTTTACTTCTTATTATCAAACGCTTAATATCTAACACCATTAGCGTGGTTGAAGTGTGTTAGTTACCGTCGTTAGTTTATTCATAATGTTCAATAGTGGTGTTCCATTTTAACGAGAAATGTGTTCAAACGGGGCTATCACTTGGTGAAGAACACACACACACACACACACACACACACACACACACACACACACACACACACACACACACACACACACACACACACACACACACACACACACACACACACACACACACACACACACACACGCACGCACGCACGCACGCACGCACGCACGCACGCACGCACGCACGCACGCACGCACGCACGCACGCACGCACGCACGCACGCACGCACGCACGCACGCACACACGCACACACACACACATTCACACAATTTTCATTCATGGGTTTACCACGTGACGATGATGATCAATCTACTTGCGTTATGTATAGTTAACTGGTAGTTACCTGGTACCTGTACTCTGTACAATTTATTACCGAATATACTGAAAACTTGAAAACTTAACCTTTCTTAAGTAATGTAATATACCAGTCGTGATATGTTAATCAATATAAGCTAATAATTGTAAAAAAAATAATATTTTAGAACTTTTCTTTTTTCGTCAATCGCGGTTGACAGTCCCTTTCAAGTGTTGCGCCATACCTTAGCGCCAGTATAACTTTTTTTAAGATGTACCATGTGTATGGAGTTTTTGCGGGGTCTAAATTTTTTTAATTGTGTGAGCTTCTGAAACATTTCGCCCTCTTATCTGAATCACTTGCGATATAGTGGACGATTAAACTCCAAAAACACTATCATGAGATTAATTCTAGTTCTTATCTACAACTTTTATCCCTTACTTTCATAGTATCGATCTTCCTCATAGTTTCGAAAAATCTTAAAGAAGAGCAGGAAAGTTAATGTTTCTAAATTTGTAATTTATTTGATGGTTATCCATGACTATAACGACGATCATTCTCGTGATTTCCGGTGTCGTTGGAAAGTAGGTCATATTTATTCCTGGGTGATGATATGATTGTTAATTACGTAACACACAATTATGTTAGTTTGTTTGTGGATTAATAGTAGATTTATAAAAAAATATATATGCCGCTTATTTTTTAATAAGATGTCAAAATATTTTAAGAACAACATGAGCAAGGGTTTCGTTTTTCCATTAAGTGACTTTTTTAGAACGCACATACATTACATCACCACCTAATATTAATAGTTTTGTATTGGAACAATAAGTGGCCAAACTGATAGATATTTTGAAAACATCTGTCATAATAAATCAAGTTTTAGAAAAAAAGTAGCTTTTTGACTTTATAACAAACACTACAAAAGGTCACATTCTAATTAAGATAGGTTCATATCATCTGCAACAACTCTGATTATAAAATATTGACGCTTTACATGAAGCTTAAGTAAGTGTTAAATACTCCCTTGTAAGATAATCTAGTCTCGCGTTCAAACTTACAACATTAAAATAATAATCTATGTTTAGCAATACTATGGTATAGCCTAAGAATATTTAATAATTTATTCATTTTAAACAACTTCATTGGAAACACAACACCAGCACTGTTGAAATTACCAACTAAAAGTGTTAGAAGAATGTGTATAATGTATTTCTTATTTCTAATCAACTTAAAGTTTTGTCCTCATTTGTGAACGTTTGCTCCAAATATTTGTCGAAATATTGAAGAAAAATAAATACTTCACTGAATCTGTGAAAAAAAGGACAGGATAAAACAACCACCAGACGAAAAACTCTTTCAATTAATTTTATCAGATTCATATTATTTTATTACATAGAGTATCAATAACGGCAGTTTTAACTGACACACCTGTTTTAAAAAGGACTAATTGATTTTATTACTTTTTGCCGATGACATGGCTATTTTAGGCAAGTCACCTGCTGAGGTCCAATCACATTTAGATAAATTGTATGTATACTGCAATGCTTGGGGGCTAAATGTTAACACTGCAAAAACTAAAATAATGGTTTTTCGGAAAAGAGGGGGATTAAAAGAAAATGAAAAATGGTCATACAATGGTAATTATATCGAAGTTGTTGATAACTTTAACTATTTAGGCACGGTATTGAATTATACTGGAAGTTTTAAATTAAACCAAGAACATTTGGTTGGTAAAGCCCTTAAAGCATTGAATACATTATTGTTTAAATGCAATGAATTTGACATAAAACCGAAAATATTTTGCCAGTTATTTGACTCTTTTGTGGGTTCTATATTAAATTATGCCTCAGAAGTGTGGGGTTTCACGAAGTCAGATGATATAGAACGTATACATTTAAAATTTTGCAAACGCTTGCTGCAGGTGAAAATAAATACATGTAATGTTGCTGTTTATGGAGAATTAGGTAGATATCCATTGTATATAAACAGATTTGTTAAAATTATTAAATATTGGTTTAAAATTTTGAGAAATGAAAATATCATAATGCAAAATGTGTACAAACAAGCCTTGAACGATTGTAATAAAGGTTATACGAACTGGGTCTCAAATGTCAAGAGCATGTTAAATAATTTTGGATTTGGTTATGTATTTGAAAATCCAAACGTTGTTCAAGTTAATAGTTTTATTAGCGAGTTTAAATGTAGACTTGTTGACAATTTTAAACAAGAGTGGTACGGTAAAATGAATAATAGTACTGTATTAGATATGTATAAAGTTTTTAAAAGCTGTTTGGAATATGAAACATATTTAGACTTACTTCCTAGACGTCTGCGATTATTTTTTGTAAGACTAAGAGTCTCTGCACATCCTTTGAGAATTCAAACTGGCAGATACGCCCAAAATAACATACCACGTAATGAACGTTATTGTTTATGTTGCAATGACTTGGATTTAGAAGATGAGTACCATTTTATTTGTATATGCCGCTGTTATTCTGATTTAAGGAAAAAATGTATAAGCCGTATTTATTATGAAAACCCATCTGTATATAAATTCCACAAGTTATTACTTTCATGTGACAAATCAGTAATTTACAATGTATGTAAATATATAAAAGAAGCGCTTGTTATAAGAAATACGATTCTGAATAATACTGTTCCATAAGTTTCATTACCGCTTTGATAGTTGATTTGTATTTGTATTCCTAAATGTATATTTATGTTATGTAATGTTTATTTGTTATACCTAGTTACGTGACAGAAAATAATATGTAAACTTAAGTATGAAGACGATGTACTTGTGTATAAGTCTGAATAAACTGTCTGTCTGTCTGTCTGTCTGTCTGTCTATAAATACAATTGTAATTTTATGCGAAGGAACCAAGGCTATTCTGCACTATACAATATCATAGCAGTGTAAGTGTCAATGTATACATGAATATGTATATTTTATAGTTGCGATTAGAAAGTACAATTAAATATAAAGCTCATAAATAAATGCTCTGTAAACTGCGGTCGTAAAACATTAATTAATTGATTAATTAATTAATTAATTAATGACTATCAGTACTCAAATATTAATTGAATATTGCCCATACTACAAAATATTTGTTACATCATGATTAATACATTATCATTCTTGTGGACGCGTAATTATGGCTTCTATATAGTTTGCAATATCTATTTCAGCCTATTTTAACACAGGATCAGCCCTAAGGTGTAAAATTAACTAATAATATGAATTTGTGCACTGTGATTAATATATTAAATTGAATAACATTGGCGCACACTCGCCAGTGTTTGTCTTAATTGTCTAGCCAATTAGAGGTCACCATTTCATGAACATGAAATTAATTTATATAAATTAGTTTGCTTATAAAATATAGTAAAATGAAAATTAAATAGAAAACAGCTTTGATATTATATTGATTCGCGTACACGATACACGTATTCTTGGACCATACGTATATCCGAAAAACTTAAATAAGATATAACTAGCATATACCAACACAATTTTGGGAAAAACTTGGATTAACCAGGATTTTTGTCTAAAAGCTGTGAAGAAAACTTGCACAAATAAAAAATGGTCATCAGTAAAAACTTTTAAGAACATGTTTGCTTAATACATTTTTTTGTTTGTAATCCACTCTTCATCTATTGAGAAAATAAAGGAATCCAGAAAAAAATCAATCAGTTCTGTGTAAAGTGCTGTGTTATTTAAAGTTCTGATTCAGTTAAAGTAAATATTTGTATACGCTTTTTATTTTCAAATAAAATGACTGTTTTTCGCCTGGTCATTGTTCCTTCCTCATTATGTCAGTTTTCTCCCTCAGGATATCATACATTGCATCTATCCCGAATACGGACTGGGTGCGTGTTTCGATATAATTTTAAATACATTGGTTTTAAACGAATTCGTAGTTATTATAAATAGGTGATAATGCAGAGGATATCCTGAATATTTATTGACACAGTGTATGGATAATAAAAATGGACTTATTAACAAATAATGTTTTCAAAAATTGTAAATCAAATTTGCATCAACAAACTTAGTGTATTAAACACAATACATCAACAATACTTCAGCAATACACACATGATATTTCTAAATATATCTTGGATAACACACGTTTACGCATTGCAATTGCAAACTTTATTTTTTGATGCAGGAAATAAATATGTACTTTAAGAATAAATGTAAAACCAAAATTTACCCGTCCTCAAAAATGCAATCGTTTGTATACAAATACTGAAACTTGTAAATAAGCATCATAAAAACATCAAATATATTAAACAAAACCTATAAACATATATATTGAATATATTGAATATTGCATATAATATATCTAAGACTGTATATCATAACAAAATGTAGCATGCAGCCAACTATAAAGTACGGATAATAACAAGATGAAGAATCCCAAGATAACGCCACATAATATGGAATTCTCCGTACTCATGTAAAATGTCAACCATGAAACACATGTATTGTGAGCATATTTAGATAAAGTGTTTCATTAAACTAGTTTTTGTAATTTATTCAGAATGAACTTCCTTTTCAAGATTTCATGGTCTAGAGGATCAAATTAAGCGGTTCACGATAATCTTATAACATAACATTTTGTCCAGACAATTCCCATAATTACTTTTTTTGACCATACAAGATTTTAGCATTTAAATAATGACATAATATATCCTTCTCGAATAAACTGTAATTTAACTCTGCAAAACTGTTGTAATCTTCCTATAATACGTGGGGCCATATCACTGATATTGGACAGTTTCCGCAAAGTTGGATGAAAAAAAACTTATAATTCTAATGTAGCTGATGCCCATCCCGTTCAGCTCCGCACATACACTGAATTGAATGGCGTCGTATTTTCAACTGACATTGCTTCCCCGTGCTCGAGCACCTGGGCACGCCCTTTAACGGTCCCCCTCGCGGCACAACATCAGTGTATGACATGGTGGCAGGGTCCACGTGATAAATACGTACCGCTGCGACCAACACAAATGTAACAATGACGATAAAGACCAAGATTACTCGTGTAGATGCCATAGTAGTGGTGTTGTTGATGTTGTTTCTGAAAAAAATCCATACGGTTGCTAAATGAATAACTAAAAATAAGGATTATCGTCAATATTTGGTGTAACTTAAATTTTCATCTCATAAAAGCATGACAGCTTACAGTTTTACTTAATTTAGACAAAAAAACTCAGGACAAGTAAAGACGGATATAAAAGGGACCTTTTCACAGATTTTGGCATGTTTTGAAGTTTGTCATTAAATGCTTTATATTGATGAATGTAAACATTGGATCTAAATAGCTCCAGTAAAAAAATAATAATACAATTAAAGAAAGAGAAAAAAGTAACCATCAACTGGGCTCGAACCACTGGCCCCAGGCGTAAAAGTCTATCGCTTAGACCACTCGGCCATCCGTGCTCACACAATGAGTGATGTATTTACTATGTTATATAATCAATCCTCGTAATATCACAAAATATAACGACAACAACACAACTCTCCAAATTATTCAATCGTTTCGCGTTATAAATCTTTATTTTCAGGTTTTTAAATCGTCAAAACATGCATATAATGGATATTTTAGAGAATGGCAAATGTTCATTATTCCTGTTTCCTCACAAATATAGCTATAACGAAAATTTGCGAATGTGATTCATAAAAAAATGTCAGAATTTACCAAAACGCTAAAATGCCCCTTTAAAACAACAAAGCAAGTTTCAATCTGGTTTAGGCCATCGCCGATTGCATGTTACAAATAAAATCTCATCCAAAAGCAATTTAAAGAACCATACCCTATTAAAGAAAAAACACGTTCATTCGTATAATACTTTTTTGATAAAAAAATAATCACCTTTGAAAATTCGCCAGGTATATTGCTTTATCCGTATACCTTTATTGCATCCATGCGTTACATTTACTTTATGATTAAATTTTATATTAAAAATTAAAAATAAAACTAACGTAACTATCACAGTAACAGTAAATTCTTCTTTTCTACTCGTTCCGGCTGTGTGTATCAGCTTTAGTTTTGAACAGCAGTGGTTATATACATAGTACCAAAATGGAAACGATAGTAGTGTTTCTTTTAGGAAATGTCAACATTCAAGTATTTTGTTGTTATTATTATTACTTTTCTTAATAATAATTACACATAACAAATCTAACACTGATATACATGTATGTCAGACGTTTAATACAGAATTAAAGTCCAAATACACCGTTCAGATGTACAGCCGCCTATACGAATGGGTCCAGTAGCAAACATCCTTAAAAGACATGATAAACAGACTTTGTCAGCTGTATGGTAATAAAGGAACCTATACAAACGGCTTGACTTAATTATGCAATATTTCTTCTGTAAAACATTATTCATGTTCTTGTTTTTTCGGCACGATTTATAGATTATAGATATAGCAAATAAAAGTAATGTATGGTAAAGCTCGGTAGTGATGTGCCTTCTAATCTTAAGGTCTTAGTCTTTTGCGAATATTTTTCTTTACTTTTCAGATTAGATTAAAGAAAAGCATCATAATAGAGACATATCCAACTGATATTGAACGATATATTAGTTCTAGTACTACGAATGGACGGAGGATAGTAAGGTATTTGTTGTTTGGTACTTGTCTGTATGATTTAAAATATATTTGAATAGAATAATATATATACGATGGGGTCAATGTCTTGGTAGTTTCGTTGACAAACTTCCATTAAAACTATATGACCAGACCTACGCACAGTATATGCAATGACATAGTTACGTGACCGAAGCTGTTTACATGTACATGGAGCATTATTACGTTTTACATAGTATTCTTCAAAGACCTATAGATAACACAGACTGGAAACTCTCCTCTTCGCGATAGCGATATGCGATAATATCTAACGGCGGACGCGGGTCACGTCACATTGATTTTGGAGATGCCGGTGTACCTGTAGATTCTTCCCTGTTCCAGCTACTGTCGGCCATTTTGTTATAAAGCAATCAATTATTCTTCGTAATTAGTCGTTAATATTTGTTGTCGTAGGGTATTCTGAGCATGATCTGGTAGTTTATATTATATTGATATTGTTATTAACAATCTTATGTGTTAATTAGTGTTTTGAGCGCTCGGTTGTCAGTTTGCAGAGCAATGAATGTCTGAAAGCGCAACGTTACGAACTTCGCGTAGTGAGCAAAGTCGGTCGCCGAAAAAAGACATATTGAATATTTTTTTGTGTGAATAAAAATAAGTATTTATTTTCTGTGTTGATAATTCTTTAGGTTTTGGTAGTTGTTATTCTAATTAATTATTAATTTATCGGAATTTGAAAGATAATTTTTGAAAAATTGAAAGGCTCGAAGCATTTTTTTATACATCTTCATTAAGCATCACATATTGATAAAGTAAGATTTTTATGCTAGGTGAGATGTTAATCTATGTATGATTTATAAAAAGTAGACGAAAATGAGGTATTTTAAAGGATTTTGCCTTTGTACAATTTGTACTATTTTATACTGTTATTCCATTCAATCATTTATCACACCTGTCGCAAAAGTGGTTTGTTTCTTTTTGACAAACTTTTCTAGTTCTCATCCCATATCGTTAAAGTAAGATTTTTATGCCAGGCAAGATGTTAATCTAAGTATAGATTTAAACAAACCAGAAGAAAATAATCAATTTAAAGTATTTGGCCTATACAATGTTGGTACAATTTTAAGCTCTGTCAAACGTGTTTTTGTTCTTTTTGATAAACTTTTTCATTTTTCATCCCAAATAGATTAAGTCAGATTTTTATGCTTGGTGATATGTTAATCTAGGTATGAATGAACTAAACTGGAGGAAAATGTTCATTTTAAAGGATTTTGGCCTTGTACAAAGATGGTACAATTTTAAGCTCTTTTACCCTATTATACACGCATGTCGTCAAAGGTGCTTTGGTTCATTGTGAAAAACTTCGTCATTATTCACCTCAAATCGAAGAAATAAGATTTTTATTCTGGGTAATATGTTTATCTTGGTATGAATAAAAAACAAGATGAAAGTACAATGTATGGGTTTAATTTCTCATTTAATATCTTTTATTAGTATTACCAGTTTTCCTGTCAATGTTACACATGCAAGTTAATATACAAACATGTTTTAACAGATAGCTGTGAGATTACTATTAAAACACAAACAAAAGCTGTGAGATGACTATAATTCGCCGGCCGCGGCCACTGATCACACAATTAAAATCAATCAACAACGCAAACTGATAATTGAAGTTAGGATCCCTTCTTTTAATTAATTCTCAAGAATAAAGAAAAAACACACAAAGCATCTTCTTCAGTTCGCTAATTGATCCGACGATTAACACGCGCGTGAAATGTTGTTTTTTTCTTTTCGCGAAATCCTAGCCCACGATACTGAAAGCTTAATTTAATTACCAAAAGAAAAAAACTGGATTACAAACAAAACTTTAATAACCTATAACTCATGAATAAGATCTAAATAAAAAGAGAATTAAACAATTTAAAAAATCTACACAATCAATATTGAAATAAGTCTAACTGAAACCGTTTTTGGATCGAATGATCATAGCATTTATTATACTGTAATCTTGTTTTAATCAGAGACCTAGATCTATGTGTCCACATATATCTATCCGTTTTGAAATAATACTATTTTATAAGGTTTTAACTGTTTGAAATACCAAATTATACAAGAATATATTATCAGCAAAAGCCTTTCAAATAAACTATTCAACAGCATTCTCGCCGCGATTTGGAAGTTCTTAGCGCTATTTCTTCAACGATCGCGGCATTATAAATTCTTATTGTAGTTAAATAAAATCGAGATTTTATAAAAAAAAACATAATTACCCATGTTTTTATGAAACTTTATTTTATATAAATCCGATCATTATTGACCAAGTTACAGCCGCCTTTCATAGCGCCGTAACATTTTCGCATAACTTTGCTCGATAATCGTAGCCGTTGCTACTGACGCGTCGCTATCTTATCGCAATCGTGATACACCGGCTATCTCCGGACTACTCCGATTGATTCATGGAATAAATCGTCTGCTGATCCTCAGTGTACTTATCGGTTTCTCGACCACGTGACCCCGCCGAGAGATAGCCCGATAAGGCGCGAAGTTTCCAATCTGTGTTATCTATAGGTCTTTGTATTCTTACACAAATTAAACACGATTGAGATTAGTTCAAATAAAGCAAAATGATACAATCATGGTATTTGTATCAACTATAACGAACGTTTGAGCAAAAAAAGGTGGTGTTTACTATTAAGCGATATGAGAATCATTGATTCACTTTTAAAATATGCGAGTCAGCTTTTGTTTTTACCTATCGCGCGTGCTCAAATATCGGAAAAACCCAGACTGAGGAGTTCCGAATAACAACTATAAATAAATATGTGTATTATTTGGGATTCCATTTTGGTACTAGTATAATGTTTTGTAAAAGACGCTTTAAAAACAGTCATCGCACGAGTTTCAAAATATGCCCATATTTGGTCTGCGTTTATTTAACGTATGTATAGAAAATTGAAAGATTCTGTTTTCCCAATTTCTCAACTTTATTATGCTCCCCTGAAATTTTTGGGAGCAGCATATAGTCGCCGCTTCGTCTGTCCATGCGTGCGTCCGGCCGTCCGCCCGTGCACAATTTTTGTCCGGGCTATTTCAAAGCAATTAATGACCGGAATTCAATTAAACTTTATGGAAAGCTTCACTACCAAGAGGAGATGTGCATATTATCAGCCGGTTCTGGTCAGGTGATTTTTCACAGAGTTATGGCCCTTGAGGAGATGCGCATGCTATTTGTGTTCGTTGCACAACCTTTAATCGCGACCTTTTCCATTGTAACATTGCGAATAGCTTTGAAGATAACAGAGGTAACAACTGCAGACAGGAACTTAATATATCAGATCTCTGTCCTCTAGACAACACGGCATTGTACTTAGCACTGGGTTAATTATTTAAAATATTATATTTGTTCAATGATTATCATTTTACTTATTTTTAAACACCTGGCTTTGTTAATGGGGCCTTTTCACAGATTTTGGCATGTATTGAAGCGTGTGATTAAATGCTTTATATTGATAAATTTAAACATTGGGCCTAAAAATCTTCAGTAAAAAAAACAAGAATACAATTAAAAAGGATAAAAAAGTAACCCTCAACTGGGCTCGAGCCACTGACCCCTGGAGTCCTTGATTAAAAAGTCTTCCGCTATGACTACTCGTCCATCAATACTCATGTTATGAGCGGATGTATTTTTTACTTATATAAGCAATCTTCTTAGTTTCCCAAAATATAACGACAACAACATAACTTTCCAAATCATTCAACCACTTCGCGTTGCAACGCTTTATAATTTTCAGGTTTTCATATCGTCAAAACATGCATATCATGGATATTTTAGAGCATGGGAAATGTTAAGTATGACTATTTCCTCACAAATATCATAACTAAAACGAAAATTTGCGAATCTGCAACAACTTTTTTTTATTTTGTCAATTTACCAAAACTCGAAAAGGCCCCTTTAAGTGAAATTGGTTTGATAGATAACGGAATGGCTGTTAATATAATTTACGTCTGTTACACGTCCATTGAAATGCTAATTATCATCCGCGATAGGCGGAAGGATATTGTTTTGGCGTTGTCCGTCCGTCCATCCGGAGCCATATCTTGGAAGTGCTTTGCCGGATGTCATTGAAACTTGGTATGAGTATATATATGGTTAATCGGATGATGCACGTCAAATGGCATTATACACCATCTGTTAATAACAGAGTTATGGCCTTTTGTATCTTGAAAAAGTGCTTTTTTGTGTGCCCGGAGCCATATCTTGGAAGTGCTTTGGCGGATTTCATTGAATCTTGTTATGAGTGTCCAGAAGTATATTCGCGGGGGATATCAATTCGACGAATTTGCTTGTGTTTCGTAATGTTAACGAGAAGTATATTGTAATCGCATTGTACCGTTTCAAAACCCTCACATTGTTTTAAAAAGAGCTACCTCCTACAAAGAATACCAAGTGTTGTTTCTACCGAAGTTAAGGCCTAAAACTGAAAAATATCCCAATAAACTAAGAGGTTTTGGTATGAGCTTAAATAAACAAGTTAAGCTTATATAATTTCATAATGAAAAAGTGCAACTGATATCCATGGAAATCATTAACATTCTATTTAAATACGTGATGATAAATGAATCATTGCACGACCGTAGTAAATAAAATATTCAGTGAATTATGCAGTATATAAACACAAGGAATACGTTATAAAAAGTGTTTATTTCATGATTGAACATAGATCTATGTAAGTATCATAAATATATATGCGATATTCTCATGTAATGTTTTACACTTGTAAATGGGTTAACATCATTTGAGTTGTTTTGTATCATAGACAATTTTTTAAACAAAAAAGGCCAATATAATAATGCGTAAACAAAACAAATGTTTGTACAAATAAATTAACTACTCTATTACGTAAAATAATACAATACAAAAATTAAATAGAAAACACAACAACATATTAACATATTAGATAGCTGCAGACAAAGTCTTCTTCAACCAACTAAAAAACTATTCAAATGTTACAACTGTATAACATGAAAAAATATTGCAATTAAATAAGAAAATATGTATTTCCCATATTTTACACAAAGAAGAATGTAAAATTCACTCCATATAATTAGCCTTAGAACCCGCCAGACGACTATTTGCTTTAAACTATATTTGACCAATTAAAATGACTTGTTTCATCATACCTTAATCTGAACATGAAAAGTGTTTATATAGTTATTGTCTAAGTTAAGAGTCGAGTGGAAAACTAATGCATCGCATATAACACATTTAGCGGATATCAATTTTAGAACCAGTTCAATTGTATACAAGGTAAGCCGATATATTACTGATAAATATAAGTGAACAAATGACTATTTGTATTTGGCTAAAAAGCAATTGAATGCGTAAGAGCTAATGACAGATTTTATTGTTACTGTTGCTGTATTGTTGTACAAGCTCCAGCTTAGCACTCTGAAATCTTCTTCAATCACCGAAAAGTACGTTGGATAACATCCAGGATTTTGGACGGTGCCGTTTAAGTGTGTAAAACTAGTGATATACTAACGTGGCACATGCCCACCCTGTTCATCTCCGCACATGCACTGAATTGACTTGCGTCGTATTTTCAACTGGCATTGTTTCCCCGTGCTCAAGCACCTGGAAACGCCCTTAAACGGACCTCCTCGCGGTACAAAATCCAATCATGACATGTGGCGGGTCCATTTGACACATCCGTACGTCCGCGCTCAACACCATGGTATCAAGTACGACGCATAACAGGATTGTAACTAATGTAGGTGTCATAGTTGTGGTGGTTTGTGTTATATCTGAAAATAGTGAAGACCGTTTTAAATTGAATATATAATTAATGGTAAAAGCAGTTTCAAAATGAATATGTGATTCACATCGTATTGCTTAAGGGTCGCGTATTTCTGTAAACATATCATTGTTTTTGCTTTGTTACATAAATATTAACATTTTGATTTAACATATTGTTACAACTATGTTTATATACACTCTTCAAGTACATATTGATAACCCGCTTTGTTAATTACAAGCATATTTGTATTACAAGATGGTGGAAATATTTTTTTAAACACAACGGTATTTTGATAAAACTTTTACTCGCTAGAATGTAGCGAGTTCAGCAACTGAAGACCCGTAAATTTATATTTAATATGTTTTTTGTTTCCTCGCGGCACTGTCCTTTTTGAACAATATTTTTTTCACAGGCAATCAACTCCACATTAAATTATTAACTAATTTTATTCAAACAAACTCATGCCTTTTAAAATTGCAAATCCTCTCTGTAATTAAAGTGCGTTACAAAGAAATCAATTCGAGATTTTTATTCAATTTGAAAAACAAAAAACTTACCCTACTATACTCCCCAAGTGTAAGTGCTGCTTGTCTCTGTTGTACTTATTTAACAGTTATCCAACTTATATTTTCAAGTCCAAACTGACGGCTACATATACTGCAAAAATTGAAAATACATGTCTTAAAATAATTCCTGATAAAACCAATGGGTCATTACACATCATTTCTCAGCATGTAATTATGAAATAATAAACACAATTATATTTTTGGTTTACCGTAAATTATTCAACAACAAGGACATCTGCCGCCAAGACGAAAATACACTTGTTACCACTCCCGCAGTTATTAGGTTTAAGCACATTTCAAGTGTCAAAATCTACTCATAATTCTAGTCATTGGTATTTCACACGCAGGAAAGAGAACTGCCTGTTTCATTAAAATAAATGTGTCTAATCACTTTGTTGGAAAAACAAAAACTCACATGTATTCCACTATCCCTTACGTGTAATAATATCTGGAAGTGGGATGTGTGGGTAGGTTGTTTAACTTTTCGACTAACGTCAGTGGCTGATGTAGTAATTGTTTGTTGGTCATGTATGTCATTTTATCATAGTATCATTAAAAAGCACAAGACAATTTCTCGGAACATCTTTGAGTGAATGAGCTTGAGCCGGATTCGTCGAACTGTGCTTGTTATCAACTTAAACAAGAGCGCCGCATGACGGAGCAATATACGCCCGATTCGTGTGCCATTGGAGACCTAAACATCATCTAGATACAACTACTGACCAAGTTTGGTGAAGATCGGATGAATACAATTTGAATTAGAGTCCGGACAAAGTGGCGCCGTTGAAAATGCACTAATTGACCCTATGACCTAGTTTTTGACCCGGCATGACCCATATTCGAACTTGGCCTATATATCAACTAGATGCAACTGCTGACCAAGTTTGGTGAAGATCGGATGAATACAATTTGAAATAGAGTCCGGACAAAGTGGCCCCTTTGAAAATGCACTTATTGACCCTATGACCTAGTTTTTGACCCGGCATGACCCATATTCGAACTTGGCCTAGATATCAACTAGATGCAACTGCTGACTAAGTTTGGTGAAGATCGGATGAATACAATTTGAATTAGAGTCCGGACAAAGTGATGCCTTCCGCCCGCCGCCCGCCGCCCGCCGCCCGCCCGCCGCCCGCCCGCCCGCCAAGGGGTTTCACATAATACGTCCCGTATTTTATACGGGCGTATAAAAATGTTGATGTTCTGGATTTGAATATGTATCGTCATCAATTATAGTAACATCTGAATTAAGATACTAAACATTTGAAAGATACAAAAACGTTTAACGTTTCTTTCTATGCGTAAATCATTTTGTACAATATGACTTACTAATCCACTCCTATGTGTACATTTGACAGTTATATTGTTTCAACCTTTCTTACTAGATTCAAGTTTTAAAAGCTTCATTTCCAACACTTAGATACTGATGAGCAGCAAACAGCATAAGACCTGAGCGGCCTGTGCAGACGGTTCAGGTTTTATGCTGTTTGCTGCTCATCAGTATCTAAGGGTTGGAAATGAAGCCTTTAAAACATGAATCTAGTAAGAGAGGTCGTAAATTAAATTTAACTTTCTAAGGTACTATAAATGTGTCAAAATACGTATCTAAGTGTTAAAGGGTCAGTAATAGGAAAACTGTGACAAAACCATTTGCTCGCTCAAAAAGCTTGGATAATCAATTTCTAAAAACTTATACAGTTTTATCAAATGCTTTTCTGCACAGCGGATGCTGTTTTTCTAACTTTCTGGCACAGCAGTAACAACACACCATGGCCACATGGAACGAAGACAACATCTCTGACTCTGTCCATACATATCACACAATCTGAAAGATAGAAACGAAAACTCGAAAGAAGAGAAAGGCATATGATAAAAAACAATTTTAAGGTATCACAATGAAGGTTATTCTTATAATATCAGCTCGATACAATATACTTAAGACATATATGCTTTTATGATACATAATCTATCACTGTTACTGTATATACAGAAATTTACATGTTGAATACTTCTCAAGAAGTATTCAATAATAAGACTCAATGCTTATTACATGAAAACCAAATCAATGCTTCATGAGGGTATTTAGATATTTCATTATGAAAAACATGCAATTAATTCTAATTAATTCACAACACTCAAATGAAATAGATCTATAAATGTTGTAATATTCTTGATCAGGTTGGTTTTAAAGCACTTCTTACACTATCTGAAAGTAAAACTTAATTCATATATGCTTATTATTGAAGGTGAGTTTAAATAGTGTTATTAAAAACATTTTCAATTACACTAAGTGTTTTATTGTTCCTGTTCTTTGTTGGAGCTTGGGTCGCCGATTGCTTGATCGCTTCTACTAAACCCCTCATTAGCTGCATTCTCTCTTCTGCCCTCTTTCTGTCCTCTCTGCTTCCTCTCTGTCTCTCCGAGCTTGGTAAACAATAAAGTTCTGTAAGATCTGGACCATTTGCTGACATCCTGATTTAGACTTCTTCACTGGAGGTTTTTTTTTGTCACTGTTTTCACTACATATACTTGACCTTTTTTTGTAAAGTTCCATTTGGTCATTTTTTTCACTACTTTCTTCGACTTGACTTGCAGATGACATTGTTTTCACAGGCTGCATGACAGGATCTTTGGCAAATATCTCGTCCAATTCTGTTTCAAACTGGTATATCTTCAGACTGCTTCCAGATTTAGCATTATGTGCTTTTATGTTTTTGTAAGCCCTTGTAAGGGTCTTCCACCTACCGTTGACTTGCTCTGGTGAATAATGTAGCCCTTTTCTCTCATTTCTTCAGCAATCTTTTTCCACATCCTTTTTTTCCTAAGTTTTCCCTGGGCAACTTTTCCCTCAAGCAACTGATAAGATCTTATGAGCAGTTGCGTTTGCGCCTTGTTCCATACTTGATTATTGCTATTGTCATTACCTTCATCAGAACACACTTTCTGCTGAACTTGTCTCATGTGTGACACAGGCATGGGTTTTGAACACCTCCATACCTGTGAAAAAGCTTTCACAGTCTTCGCATTGAAACATGGTCTTGGAACTGCCTGAATATTCAAACTCTTGGACATACTTCCCTGAAGAGAGAAAATAGCAATGACAGCTATAGTTGTGGAAAAAATCAAGACAATATTAGAACTAGAAATGGCGCGACAGAGGCCGACGCGTATCCCCACGCCGCATGTATGACCCAGGGGCGCCCCAGGTTTGGTAATGGGGCCATGCATAGTTGAGAATGACCGTATTGTCGTAAGAGAAGTTAAGTATCAATTAGAAGTGAATCGGTGTAGAAATGAAGAAATTATAGTAAAAGGCAATTTTGGGTGGGCGTGGCCTATGTTGGCGGGGCGCCTCACTGCCCCAGGGTTGGGAATGGGGCCATGCATAGTTGAGATTAACCGTATTGTCATAAGAGAGGTTCAGTAACAATTTGAAGTGAATCGATGTAGTAATGAAGAAATAATAGTAAAAGGCAATTTTGGGTGGGCGTGGCCTATGTGGGCGGGGTGCCCAAGGGTTGTTAATGGGGCCATGCATAGCTGAGATTGACCATATTGTCATAAGAGAGGTTCGGTATCAATTTGAAGTGAATCGGTGTAGAAAGGAAGAAATTATAGTAAAAGGCAATTTTGGGTGGGCGTGACCTATGAGGGCGGGGCGCCCTTGGGTTGGTAATGGGGCCATGCATAGTTGAGATTGACCGTATTGTCAGAAGAGATGTTAAGTATCAATTTGAAGACAACCGGTGTAGAAATGAAGAAATTATTGTAAAATAACCTAAACAAAATGAGTAAAAATCTCTGACCCGGCCCCATCCCAACCCCCATAACTTTTGACCCAGGGGTCAGATCAAAATTCCAAACAGTTCACCGTCGCACATATGCTCATAGCTACTATGTGTGTTAGTTTCAAGGTTCTATTGCTAAAAGTGCAGGAGGAGCAGGTGGCCAGGGCGGACGGACATCACCACAATATCCCCACTTTTTTCTCCGAAAAGCGTGGGGATAACAATAGGTGCCTGAAAGCCTGTATTGCTCTCCTTGCTCGTGTAGTTCAAATTTAACCTTGTTTTCACTGTTTACTGACTCGCAGACTTATAAGACATCACGCCATGCCATAAGCCCTACTGGCACTTTGTGACCAGTATTGCTAAAATTATTTCTATTGTTTGAAAATCAAAATTAATAGATTACTTTAAATATCTACGTCTTTGATTCAGTAAATATTTGTAACATTTCTTGGATTTCTTTTTTTTTACAAAAAAATCATTTGGTACATATCATTAGATCTAAAATAAGAAAATGTCAATCAAAACAAATCTACCATGCTATGTTACTATTTTAAGAATTCACCGAAAATGCTTTGGATCGAAACTGGTTGGGGACCGAAATTGTCGGATATAAAATAAGACAACGTTAAAGGTCTCAAAAACAAGTATAAGATTATATATCATTTATCCAAATATGTGCATACCTTTCTGACACTGTTGGTCTCTTGCAGACTCTAACGTATAAAAGAACACACCGCAATCGCATTTGTAGAAGATCTTAGAAGTGGACGGTGACGCCATCTTTGTTCTCGCTGTTCCTCCTCTTTCGCGGGCACAGATTTGACATGTCCGGAACATTGTACATTAGCGTTCGTAACAAGAAACAGCTGTGAATCACATCCAGAACGCGGTTACGAGCGCACCCAAGAAGAACTAGAGGTACGGGGATATGATATCAAATGCGTTTTTTATAAGTTCTGCTGATATTTCGTCTGGTCCACAAGCTTTGTTGTTTTGTTGTTTAAACACTGCTTGATGTATTACATTTAAGGTTTTTTCGCAGTCTAAATCTGCATCGTTAATTGAAGTATTTTCTGCATTTTTGTTTTTAAATTTTTTATTTGTGGGTTGCGTTTACCCTAATAGATTATTGAAATGTTCAAATAGGTCCGTTATCTGTAGATTGTTTTTCTTTTTCTTTTTATTTGTGTACCTTTGTTTAACTGTTTTCCTGAATTTTCTAGGCTGGGATTTAGCAATATTTTTGAGTTTTTTGCCTTGGTTGATTTTATAATAAGTTTTGGCTCTATTTCTAATTGTATTATACATAGTTTTCCGTTGTGAAAAAATGATTTCTGTTTTCGTTTGATTTACAACGGTTGAATACATTTCGTGAATTTTAGAATTCGCGTTTCGATTCATGACACTCTTTTTTAAACCACGGTGGATTTTGCTGTGTACTGCGATTATGTGAATTCAGATTACCCCCTTTAAGGTAGCGCACCCGTAATGGGCACTTATCAAAATATAATCGAATCTATTATTTTCTTAATCAGCATCATTTCACTGAACTCCATGCACATTTTTAGGTAGCCTTTTCATGCTTTAAAAAAAATATATACTGATTTTGTCAAAACCACCCCATCCTCGGCTTTTGTCCAGTTTATGTGCACCCCTGTAGTATATGAAAGTTCCATGATTTATCCAGATTTCCAAATATAGGCATGCTGTTGGTGTGTACAGATGCAGTAAATGTGTTTACAGTTTAAATAAGATGATTTTTTTTTATTTTACAGACATTAATTATTTATAACTTGTTATTTAAGGAAGAGCGCCATGAAATGTAAGTGGTTTCAGGCAAGTAGAAATTGGGTTGGTTAAAACAAAGTGTCATAAAATTCAAAATAGTATCATTTAAGTAATTTTTTGAACTTAGTTTTTATATATACACTATATACAGCAAAATGCCAAGAAGTAGACAAATCATCGTTTACTTTTTGAAAAAAAAATGCAACATGCATGGTTCGTATTTTCAGCAGTAAATCCCCCAATTTTGCCATAACGTTGCTTTTATTTTAAAAATTGAAGAATGCGCATACAATTGCAACATATTTAGCAATAAAAATATCGCATATGCCATTTTAAATCAAATTACGTTAGAAAATAAATAAAACGCGTCGCAATAAAAGTATACGTCGCCGGCAGAATTCGAACCTGCGCGGGAATATCCCAAAAGAATTCTAGTCTATCGCCTTAACCACTAGGCTACGGCACCTAATATTAAGCTCATCAACCTTCGAAGAAATCGCGGGAAATCATTAGGGGTGCGCTTCTTGCACCGTGTCCATAGAATAGGTCGGTATAACAGCGCAAAAATTAGGCCTATTGTAGCCAAATTTGCTTATTATCCGGATCGAGAATAAGTGCGGAAGGCATCCAAAGAGCTAAAAGACCCCGTGTGGCATATCGGAACAATACCCCAGGGAGGTAATGGAAACCCGACAAAA
This sequence comes from Dreissena polymorpha, assembly GCF_020536995.1. Lineage (NCBI taxonomy): Eukaryota > Metazoa > Mollusca > Bivalvia > Myida > Dreissenidae > Dreissena > Dreissena polymorpha. Next base: position 6,256,697 of record NC_068356.1, read on the forward strand.
GCTTATTCCAATCATGAAGAAGGCAAGAGAAGAGAATAAGGAGGCCTACCTGAGGGTGGATAAACTATTCATCGACGGCCGTGAATACAAGTCGAATGCTTAGGAGAAATGTGGGAGTGTTGTGAAATGTGTAACCTGGAACGTTGAGGGGCTCACAACGGACAAGTCTTCATCACCGGAATTTGCAAAATTACTTTCACAATATGATATTATTTGTTTAACTGAAACATGGACAAACTCAAAATCGAATATTAAATTGTCTGGATTTAGTGATCCAATACATTCATATAGACGTTATCAAAATAAGCGTGCGAAGCGTGCAAGTGGTGGAATTATTGTATATATTCGCGATAATATACGAAAAGAGGTTTCAGTTGTTAAAAATGAAATAGATTGTCTATTATGGATTAAACTTGATCAACATTGTTTTAATACTGAAAATGACATGTATATTGCTGTGGCATATATTGCACCTGAAAATTCACCTGTTCACCCACGATTTGATGGAGATATTTTTAAAACTATTGAATCTGATATTAATACTTTCAGCGAGCTAGGTGCGGTTTACGTAACGGGCGATTTAAATGCAAGAATTGGTCGAAAACTAGATTATATTGCATATGATCGTAGTTTAAGTAATCTTGATTTTATAGACATTGACCATCCTATGCCTAGGGCAACGTGTGATTTGAATTCAAACCGCTTCGGGGACGCGTTACTAGATTTATGTTTGGCTACAAATTTTCGAGTTGTTAACGGTAGATTACATAACGATAATAATATTGGTAAAATAACATGTTTTACACACAATGGGCAGAGTTTAGTTGACTATCTGTTAACACGGTAGGAGAATTTTGTAAATATCGTGCACTTTACAATACAAGATTTTAATAAATTTTCTAATCACGCTCCCCTTGAATATAGTTTAAAAATTGGGACAACTAGCAAAACTTATAAGCGAGGAGGTAAAACTGTTGTGAAATGGAATCCTATTCACAAGGAAGCTTTCTTTTCAGAATTATCGGGCGACATTGCGAATCTCGAGTTAAGTTTAAAACGAGGGATAGATAATAACGATGATGCAGAGGAGCTAGCATCGATGTTTACTTAATACTTAACGTCTAAAGGTAATCCTTATTTCGCGCACACTATTAACTGCGATAGAAATCAATTCGATTCACATGACAAAAATAAACAAAAATGGTATAATGCGGAGTGCGAAAGTAAACGTAAAGAATATAAGGATGCTTTATACAATTATAACCAAATTAATAACGAGAGCAATCGACAGTCAGTATTAGAGAAAAAGAAATCGTATAAATATTATTGTCGTAAATGCAAGACAGATTTTAATAGAATTTAGGACGCAAAATGGATAGCATGAAATTTAAGTCACCTAAAGACTTTTGGAAAATGTTCAAAAAAAGATCACCAAATCCTAACGGAGAAACAATTGAATTAAATGAGTTCGTTGAACACTTTAAAAACCTGGCTAAAACGAAGGTAATATAAATAATAAAAACAGTATAAATTTTGTTCGCAATTTCGACATTAACCATAACTCTGAAAGTACTACCCGGAGCTCGACAGATACATAACAATCGAGGAAATTATCATAGCAACAACACGATTAGGAAATAATAAGGCATGTTCTTCGGACAATATAATATACGAATACTTTAAAGAAAGTGTTCATGTAATAGGTGATGCATTGGAATTGTTATTTAACCATATTCTCAAGTCCGGGAAACTTCCTCACAGCTGGTCAACGGGTCTGATTATCCCCCTTTATAAAAAAGGCGATCCTTCAATACCCAACAATTATAGAGGTATAACCCTTGTGAGTTGTTTTGCTAAGTTATTCACGAGTATACTCAATGAACGCTTGCAAAATTGGGCTACAGCTAATGACATTTTAACTGACGCACAGTTCGGATTCAAACCGGGTTATAGTACGGTCGACGCATTATTTGTCCTTCAATCATTGATTGAAAGCCATATCAATAATAAACAAAAACTGTTTTGCTGCTTTGTCGATTATTTAAAGGCATATGACTTAACGGATCGTATGCATCTCTGGTTTAAGCTCATTAGGTCCGGTATCGATGGCAAACTCCTGTCCGTTTTTCGCTCTTTGTATAACCAGATTAAATTAGGTGTCAAACATATGAATAGTATTTCCGATTTATTTGAATCCGACATCGGGTTATTACAGGGAGAAATATGTTCGCCAATAATGTTTTCATTATTCTTAAATGACATTGAGTTGCACTTACAAGCTGATATAAATGCGGGCATTACAATTGATCAATTATCCATTTATCTTCTTTTATTTGCCGACGACGCAGTACTAATCTCAGAATCAGCTGAGGGTTTACAATCATCCTTGAACAATTTGTTTGAGTATTGCACGAAGTGGAATATAACGGTGAATGTCGAAAAAACAAAAATTGTTATTTTTCATAAAGACAGATTAAAAAAGGCTATAGTTGGGTGTACAATTATAATCCAATTGAAATCGTGAACAATTTTAATTATCTAGGAATAGTAGTTTCAAGCAGGGGCTCGTTTATACAAGCCACAAATACTTTATCAGCCAAAGCGCTTAGAGCGATGAACGCATTATTTACTGTTACAAAATTATTGAATGTATCTGTTAAAATAATGTTAAATCTGTTTGATGCATATGTTGCCTCGATTCTAAATTATGGAAGCGAGGTATGGGCGTTTTCTAAAGCCGAAAATATTGAGCGTGTCCAACGCAAATTCTGTAAATGGCTTTTAAGTGTAAAAGCTTCTACTAATTCAAATGCTTTGTATGCCAAAGTAGGGAGATACCCGATGTATATATGTCGATATTTGCGAGTAGTTAAATATTCCTTAAAGTTGTTCAACTAAAAATCTTCTAACTGTATTTTAAGTAATATTATTCATAAACAATTTAAAGAAGCATGTGATAATCCTCACTCCAAGTCATGGACATCAAACGTTCGGTAACTCTTGCAAGAGTCAGGTTTTAATGACGTATGGTTATATCCAGAATCTGTTAATGTTAACAGCTTTATTATAATGTTTCGCAATAGATTAAAAGATTTGTTTATTTCAAAATGGCGAATTGATGTAAATGACTCTCCATCACTATATTTGTACAAAGAATTGAAACCCATTTTTGAAAGATCCATTTATTTAGACAAAATTGAAAATTCGAAATTTAGAAACATAATCGCAAAATTGAGAATGTCTTCCCATGTTCTATTTATAGAAACTGGTAGGCACCAAAAAATTCAAAGAAATGAAAGAACATGTACATTTTGTTCAATGAATGAAATTGAAGATGAGTACCATTTTGTTTTTATATGTCCTTTATAAGATACTATTAGAAATACATGTATTCCTGTTTTGTACAAAAGAAGACCAAGTATGTTTAAATTTGTACAATTGAATGAGACTAGAAAATCTGTATTGATACGTCTAGCTAATTTTTGTATAAAAGCATTTAAACTTTTAGCCGAAAATTTATAGTCTTATGAGAGAATAGTTTTTCCCCAAAATTGTGATTTTGTAAATAATTTATAACTGCATAATGTCTATATTTTATTTTTCTCAATCACTAACGGATCATAACCATTTACCTAACTTTGTTTAACAATGAAGAGCCTTCTCTTTCATATTGCATTCTCACAAAAATCATCTATGTGTAAAAATGCATAAACATTTGTTGTTAGTTTGACGCATGTGTATGTATATGTATTTATGATTGATTTATTGTTTTTGACGATGAGCTGTATATGCTTAAGTCGCAAATAAACTATCTTTTTAAACGATTAACTACAAACTGGCGTTGCTTGCTCATGCATGAAGTTCGTGAGCTGATTTACCTGATCGACCGTACCCATGCTACTTAGATCACGTAGTTTATGTAAATTTGCATTTAATGATTCTCGATAGACGTGAATTAAATCTTGGTTAAAAATTAATTTTGTTTCCGTTACATTAATATCTTGAACATTATCTAATATGTGATTTGTTAATTCTAATGACAAATATAATGCAGCATGATCTGAAAAGTTATTCCAATTAAGTATTTTAAAGTCATTGATAATATGAGTATGTTCTATATTAATAAGTAAGTAGTCTGTGACGCTGAGACCTCGTGTTGATAAAAAAGTATATTGTCCCGTTTTATCGTTTTTAAATCGTCCGTTCGCTATAATGTGTCCTGTAGGTTTGCATAGTGAAATCAATTTTTGTCCGTAATTATCTGTAACGCGGTCAGCGTTAAGGCGAACGTTTAAATTGTCAACATTTTTGTTAACCTGCACGTGGTCTCCCGTCACATTTAAGTATGTATCATTGCATAATATCTGATAAATTTCCTGTCCTAGCATTGAAATCACCAACAATACATGTGGCCCCAAGTGGCCCATAATGTTCTATACCTTTTTCGATTTCCTCGAAAAAAATCGAAGTCATGGCCTATTAACACTTTCGAGGTAGCTGGTGTAATATAACATAAACAAATGAATACATCTTGGCCGGTAGTTAATATTTCACTGCTTATTTTTATCCATATTAAGCCATTTTTATTGTGTTCGATAACTGATATTTTATTATTTAGTTTTTTTGTGTGATAATAAACGCTGAGCCCGCCGCTATAACGACCTTTCTTTGTTCCGTGACTTTTGTTTCCGAAAAGATGGAAAGAGATGTATTCATTTATTTCTAGGTTAACATTCAGTTTTGAGTGTGTCCATGTTTCAGACAGTAAAATCAAGTCTTGTTCTGCAATAAAGTTTTAAAAAATCGTCATCATTAATTTTCTTACTAGTCCATTCACGTTCCAAACGAGAGTTCTTAGTTCCTACTTTTGGTCCTAGCATGTAACTTCACGGAATTGGTCGCTGCTGTTATTGGGTACCATGAGTCGGGAGCCTGCCCACTTGACCTGCTTCCCGGCTGATTTTTTCACGATTGAGTACGTCGTTCAATTGCCGCCGCTTGTTTAGAACTGCCTTGGTTTGCTGAATGTCTATGCCAAGGCCTGCATTCCTTAGGACGTCGTATTTTGTTGTTGTCGTAGTTCTGACCAGTTCTCGTTGTGAATAGTAGTGAAACTTGGCAGCGATGGGTCTCGGTTTTCCATGTTTCGGTTTTCTGAGTCTGTGAGCACGATCCAGCACGATATCGTCTGTTAACCGTGGGAATAGGTTGGCGGTGTGGTGTCATAAACTGTAGATGAGGTGCATAGTACTGACCGTTGTATGACGGAGAAACCGATGGAACTGCATATGGTGCTGCCGCTAATGTACACAGTTGCATTTCAGCTGCTGTTGGTGAGCTTTCAGCCATAACCTGCCACTTTTCAGGCTGATCACTCGCGGAGTTTGGAGAGGCCTCTTGTTTCGTTCGCTTTGTACCACCCTTGTCTTGTCCCTTCTTCGGCTAATCCTGATCCTGTTTGGATTGTACTTTTCTTGTCATGGGTTAACGTAAATATTTACATTAGTGTTTATCAATAAAGGTTACCCGAGGAGCACGGATTTCTTGCTTGATCTTATGTTCTTAAGTCAAGTTTATCCTGTTTCCAAGTGGTGCACGATTTTTACACCTTTTTCACAATCCTTTGTATTTATATTTATGATTTCCCGCCTAATTTTTTCGCTTTTATACACTTTTCTTATAAAACGAAAATTACCTTGATCGTTTTGCTTCCGTAATATCCTTTGTTACAATTGTTAACACATGTTGTTGAGGTATATCATGAATTAAATATTTTATGAATGTTCATATGTCCGCGAGCACTAATTTGATTTATTTTAATCTCCAGAGGAAAACAAATACAGCTATATTGTATAGTATATCGACTCTTAATTACTTGTTGTGAGTGAAAATTTCTGTCTTTTCCGTTTTTTTATTCGGACATATGCTGGTCGTGTGATGATAACCCTGATATGTAAACATTTGCTTATTTGATCCTGTATTCAATAATACGATATACACCTGATCTCTGTTAGAGACGTAACAGACTACAGGGCATCGAAGATTATACATAAGTGTTAGTGTTTTGCATTTTTAATAATATACCTTTCTTTGATGTTTTTACGGTAGAATAATAAGAGCGGAAATTCACGTTCTGGTAATGATATTTCCCTACTGTGTAAGTATGTGTGAAATTAAAGAAATTCAAAATTAAAGCAATGCAAATTGTTCAGATTCCAACATTTAAATTTGAAAAAACACACACGTATAAATGATATGAAAGTCAACTTGTAGAAATGTGTAGATTTCCTACTGAACATAACTATGTAAATCTGTTTGAGGCCGTTCAGCATTCAAACACAAAAATGCAGTATTGCTTACGCCTAGTAAATTGTACAGGAAGTTTTAAGCAAAATGGAAGCAAGAAAAAAAAGACTCTTCTGCTCATTATATGATAGATTTTTTTTATGAAAAAAGTAACTCGCAATAAGAGAATGAAGAGATAATAATTAACTGCTCTTTGCAAGGTGGTTAAAAGATAAGCGTGAACATTGATTGCCAACTGTAAATGTTAACACTTCACTATTATTATGTAATGGAAGTCTGAATGACACTATTTCGTACTGTCCATACATTTCAACTAAGAAGACCTTAAATATTTGATCTGAACTATTAATCAAACAAAATGGTGACACAGAACTGAATTATGTATTTATGGATTCCGTTATTTACTCAATAAAGAAGAGTGGATTACAAACAAAGAAATATCTTTAACAAACATGTTCTTATAAGTTGTTTTTAACGGATAATCATTATTAAGTTGTGCAAGTTTTCAACACAGTTGTAGATAAAAGTCCTGGTTCATTCAAGTTTTTCATAAAGTTATGTTGTTATATGTAAGTGATACCTCAATATAGTTTTGCGGTTATAAGTGTGGTCCAATTAAAAGTTTATCTTGTACGTGATTTTCAACACTGTTCTTTACTTATCATCCCCGATACATGCCATGGTCTTCTCAAACATGTGTAGTCATATTGTACGCCAAAAACTCAATATACTAAATCTGATTTAAAGTGTGTAACTACTCTATTCGGCATTCTATTGAATGACTTTTTAAATAGGAATGGGAAAAATTAAATTCGCGTTTGCTTTTTTATTGCATTTATCTCAGGTTCTATCCCGCATACGGACTGGTTGTTTCGATATAATTTTAAATACATTTGTTGTAAACGAATTCGTAGTTATCATCAATATGTGATAATGCAGAGGATATCCTGTGTATTTATTGACACAGTGTATAGATAATAAAAACGGACCTAAACGCATAGCTAATTAACACATAATGTTTTGAAAAACAGTAAATAAAAATATGCATCTTCAAACTTAATGTATGAAACACAAGATATCAGGAATACTTCGTACTTTTGTTTTAATTTATTTTCAGAAATACACATATGATCATTCCAAATGTATCTTGGATAACACACGTGTACGCATTTCAAGTGCAAACCTTATATTTTAGTAAATAAATATGTGTTTTAAGAATAAATGTAAAACTACAATTGACCCGTATTCAAAAATGCAAACGTTTGTACACAAATACTGGCACTTGTAAATTAGCATCATAAAAACATCAAATATATGAAACAAAACCAATGCACATAAATATTGAATCAATTAAATGTGATATATAACATATTTAAGAATGAGTATCATGACCAACTGTATCGTACAGACAACTATTAATAAAGTACGGATTATTACAAGATGAAGAATCTCGAATTAACGACACAGAATGAGAATTCTCCGTACTCATGTCAAATGTCAAATATGAAACATATGTATTGTGAGCCTATTTAAATATTTTTTTTCATTAAACATTTTTGTAATTTATTCAGAGTTAATTTTTGTCTAGACAACTCTCTTAATTACGTGTTTTGACCATACAAGATTTAAGCAATTACATCCTGACATAATATATCATTCAGGAATTAACTGAACAACTGTTTGAATCTTCCTGTAATATGTAAGGGCCATATCACTGATATTGGTTTCCGTAAAGTTGATAAAACACTTATTATTCTAATGTAGATGAACCCCAATCCGTTTATCTTCGCACATACACTGAATTGAATGGCGTCGCATTTTCAACTGGCATTGTTTTCCCGTGCTCGAGCACCTGGGTACGCCCTTAAACGGACCCCCTCGCAGCACAACGTCGTTGCATGTCATGGTGGCAGGGTCCATTCGACACATTCGTCCCTCTGTGACCAACACAATGGTAACAATGACGATACAGACCAAGATTACTCGTGTAGATGCCATAGTAGTCGTGTTGTTGGTATTGTTTCTGAAAAAGATCCACACGGTTGGTTGCTAAATGAATCACTAAAATAAGGATTATCGTCAATATTTGGTGTAACTTAAATGTTCATCTCCTAAAAGTATGACAGCTTACATTTTACTAAATTTAGACAAAAAAAACAGGACAAGTAAAGACGGATATAAAAGGGACAAGTTTCACAGATTTTGGTAAGTAGTGAAGTTTGTCATTAAATGCTTCATATTGATTAATGTAAACATTGGATCTAAAAATCTCCAGTAAAAAAAACAAGAATAAAATTAAAGAAAGAGAAAAATGTAACCCTCAACTGGGCTCGAACCACTGACCCCAGGCGTAATAATCCTATCGCTTATACCATTCGGCCATCCGTGCTCACACAATGAGTGATATATTTAATATGTTATATAAGCAATCCTCGTAGTATCACAAAATATAACGACAACAACACAACTCTCCAAATTATTCAATCGTTTCGCGTTATAACGATTTATAATTTTCAGGTTTTTAAATTGTCAAAATATGCATAAATGGATATTTTAGAGAATGACAAATGTTCAGTATTCCTGTTTCCTCACAAATATAGCTACAACGAAAATTTGCGAATCTGATTCATTTAGAAAAAATGTCACAATTTACCAAAACGTGATAAGGCCCCTTTAAAACAACAAAACAAGTTCCAATGTGATTTAGGCCATCGTCGATTACATGTAACAAATAAAATCTCATCCAAAAGCAATTTAAAGAACCATACTCTATTAAAGAAAAAAAAACACGTTCATTCGTATAATACTATTTTGATAAAAAAAAATCACCTTAAAAAATTCGCCATGCATATTTCTTTATCCGTTTACCTTTATTGCATTCGTGCGTTACATATACTTTATGATTAATGTTCATATTAAAAATAAAATAAAAAAATAAAACTAACCTTACTGTCACCGTAACAGTAAATTCTTCTTTTCTACTCGTTCCGGCTGTGTGTATAAACTTAAGCTGTGAACAGCGGTGGTTAATGGTTATATACATAGTACCAGAATGGAAACCCAAAGTATACACCCACTGGGTTATTTATAAATAACCAAGTGGGTGTATATTTTGGGATCCCATTTTGGTACTATTATCTTTCGTAAAAGACGACAGTCATCGCACGAGTTTCAAAATATGCCCATTATTTGGTCTGCGTTTATTGAACGTATGTATAGAAAATTGAAAGATTCTGTTTTCCCCATTTCTCAATACTTCATATTAGTAAGACGTTTACATGAATGTCATAGGCTTTAGTGTCTCTGGCATTTAGGTTGAAATCAAAATCAATATTACAGTTTTGAGCTCGATTCATAATCAAACATAGTCATAGTAATCATTTATATTAAAAACACTATTAGAACAGATTATGCATATGAACCTGACTAAAAGATGTGGCTATGATGTGTGGCAAAGGTTTGATTACACTGTTACTTTCATCTTTCAATTTTTATTTCTTAAATTAAAGTGATAGCATGCGCATTTTTCACTGTCGAATTGAACTAAAAAGAGTTAGTTAAAATGTGGTAACTGACCAATCATCTGCAACTCATCTTGCTTCCAGTTGTTACTAAAAATATATATTATATTCGATATTTTACATAACCGTCCCAGTCCTCTAAGCCGAGTGGTCTTTTTATTAGGATCGGAATTTTGGTTCGTGTGTCACGTATGAACGAATCTGCACTAAAACTAAATTTAGATTCACATCGTACATGCATTATCAGTTGTCAAACGAAAGTACGGTTGATATTCAAATGCATTATTTTTCTCTTTCTGAGGTATTGTTTTAGTATGTTGATGCTGCATTAACAAATTTAAGTGTATATGAAGTGAAAACACCAAAAATAAACAACGGTTGCGATAGACACCTATAAACATGGCATATACTGTTAGATGCGCATAATGTCACTCTAATGGTTGAAGTGTATTAGTTCCTTTGATAAGTGTAGTCATTGTGTGCAATCGCTTTAGTGGGTGAAACTCATATTCTAATAAGGATTTCGCTGAAAAAAAATGGGAAAATAAATCACTACTTTCAGTTCAAAATAAGTTTTTCAATACTTTTTTTGGAAAAATAAAACAATGACATATGCCTGTAATCCCTGGTTGTCAATAAGTACTGGTAGCGTCGTGTTGGGATATTTGTATAATTGCAAAGTTATGTTATTGACTGATGCTTTTTTGTTGTAAGACGCAATCATAAAAATTCCCCCGAACAATTTCTCGAATTAGCAATTTATAAGGTTTCCGTCTAGCAGATTGCGAAAAGAGGCTAACTTACGTTATTAGTGTTACGTTTTCACGACTGAATATACCGGGCCATACATTACAGTAATATCGGGAGAAAGTTACTTTCTTTGTCATATCCTAAACATTTGATAAAGGGTTAATTCTTGCATTTATATCGTTAGTGAAAATTAATATTTATTCTATTATTTATTCACGACTTTCTATTCTATATTTTTTTTATATTGTTAATTTGAAGGCTAACGAGGTAATGTTCATTTACATTTACAAAGGTGTGTTAAATCATGTATTAAGCTTTTACATGCCTTCAATCCGGTCAAACCAAAAATGATTCGTACAGCCCTTTTGATTTAAATATTTGTATGCCAAATGTTGTCTTGTATGTAGTGTACTGTAATGCATAAAAAATGTTTCGCTTTCCTTAAAAATACTTAAGGAAAGAAACAAGAATTTCCTGCCCATAAATATTTTTCTTGATTTTTAATTATTTGAATATGTTATAGTAATATCTGTGCAACATATTTCACTTATTTAAAAAAATGTTTTAATGCCTCTGAGCTTAATTCTTTAATAAGGCTGTAAAAAAATGGCGATATTAGGGCAAGAATAGTTAATGTTTTTTATTTTATAGATGTTGTCCATAACATACCTGTAATTTAAAAAGAAGTTGAGGGTGGAGATAACCGTGATTGTTGTAATCCATTTAATGTATAGGAGTATTATGGTTAACTAACTAATGATACAAATACTGAATAAGCCAATTATCTGAGGAAATTTTGGATGGAATAATATTTAGTGATTGTCGCTTCGTTGATAATCATGTTAAATGGGCTCTGTAACTGGAGTTCAAAAAGCTGTATTTAATGTAAGGAATGAAAGGGCAATTGGAAAGGATGAACTTTCAAGTAGTGTCTTTAAATATGACGATCTTGTATATTATTTTCATACTTTATTTAATGTTTTCTACAATTATTGTTGACCACTTAACTCATTGGGAAAAGTTTAATTTACTCGAAGGGCGGAACATGACCCAAAATGCTTTAGATGTATAGCAATAACACCACTTATATATAAGAGTTACTGTTCATTGCAAAGTATGCAAATTAGTTACTTTTTTCAAAGAAATAAGTTTCTAATCGTTTTAGAAATATCGTAGCACAAACAGTTACATTACAAAGTTTGAGATTATACGTATGTGTAAATTATAAGCTTTTATTGTTTCACTGACATGCGAAATGCGCGTGACTCGGTGAATCTTAAATTACTCTGGCTCCAACTTATTTATATATACAAACTTTATAGTGAGTTATTTAATGTTATTTAGTCTTTGTTATTATTATTTTGAATGAACTGTGAGAATCAATAAATTTGACACGGACTTGTATAAAACAAGTATGTAAGCTTTCTCCATCTGGGGAAGTGAATTATTCTTTTTAACTGCATGGAGAGGATATCTTTTGCTATTAGATACTACAGATAATGAGCCTTTAACATTTCCTTTACTGAAAGTGTATTAGTAATGGTATGAGTATAAATAGACGAATTATTTTGTGCAAAGACGTGAATTAAGTTTTAATTATGGATACACTTAAAGTGACTCTACAAAACACGAGTTTTGGGTTCTTGTTTTGCATACACCTGTTGACATGTAAGTAACTGCAAAATTTGTTACAGAATCTGCACACAGAGCTTAAATAGATATTATGCGCATCTAACAGTATATGCTATGTTTATAGGTGTCTATCGCAACCGTTGCTTTTTTGTGTGTTTTAACTTCTTATACACTTATATTTGTAAATGCAGCATCTACATACTAAAATAATATCCCGGAAAGAAAAAAATAATGCATTTGAATATCAACCGTACTTTTGTTTGACAACTGATCATGCATGTACGATGTGAATCTAAATTTAGTTTTAGTGCAGATTCGTTCATACGACAAAAAGACACAATTTTGTTCTACGGATCATTTTAATTTCCTGCAACGATATTTATTCATACGACACACGAACACTAACTCTGATACTAATAAAAAGTTACGCTCGGCCTAGAGGACTGGGACAATCGTGTAAAATATCGAATATAATATACATTTTTATAAACAACTGGTAGCAATCTAGTTGCAGATAATTGGTCAGTTACCACATTTTAACAAACTCTTTTGAACTGTTAATTCTTTTCAGCTTAATTCAACATATCACTTTAAGGTCAAAACCACCTGTTATCTTGGTAAAGAACAAAGAAGAAAGTTTAATATGTTATTACGCAAAAATCATGTCATGTAGAAACGTGTTTTTTATAGTCTTATATAATATTATTGTAACGTAATGCTCCTTACATTTTTATTGATGGAAACAAGCTCGCCACGTTTAAACCGCTGTACTTTTGTATGCTTAGGCCTAACAAAAAATATGTTTTTTTCCACTGACATGGCCTAAAAAATTAGGGTAGGTAGGTAGGCAAATATTTTTTTTTATTTTTTTTTTATAGAAAATGTCGCAAATGGTGCATCTTCTTCTCATTTTTGTGTGTACAACTGTATGTACAATAAATTTGATGATGTATGTAATGCTATATGGCTTTATTTAAATGCTTTTATGAAATAAAATCTTGCTGTTCATTAATTTTGCATTTGTTGCTTTCCTTATTTCCGAGTTTAATGTTGACTTCTGGCAACGGCTTTAATAGTCCGTTTTATGACCAATAAAAGGCATAACTAAAGTCGCAGTAAGCTTGACCCTCAGTGTTTATAGGGATTCAGTGTTGTTATACTTTCTGTTCCTTTGGGATCATGGAGTATATACTATATTATTTATAATTTATAATATCTTAAATAGCCCAAAAGCCGTGCTAGGGGGACGCGAGTTGTGTTGCATGTAACATTATCACCATGAACAGACCCAATCAAACTGGATGTGCTATTATATTTCTTGGATGCAGTTTATGCTTCCAAAGGACCACATTTTCAGATTATATTATGTACTGGTATCGTGGGGTCTATCTACCAGAGCTAGCGCTGTCCCAAGATTTCTTTGAGCCAACCAGGTTTTTGTTTTTCGATGCGCGAAAACTGGTTTTGAAATAATTATATATACATTTACTAACAACTTGTTTATATTTCTTTTAATGACAACAAGGGCATATCATAATGTAACATACATTTTTCAATATAGAAATAATTAGTATGGTACTTGTCAAAGTACAAACATAAGTTATTTTATAGATGTACATTTAATAGGGGTGTCGATTGTTCCAAATTTGAAATCCTGAAAATTAGGCCGGGGTCTTGGAACCGCAGCCGCAGGAACCTAACAAGAAGAAAGGGCAGATCCCCCACCCCATCCAGAGCCCTTACTAATTGTTCTTTTTATAGTCTTTCCAATTGTATTTTCAGGTGAATACAATTTAAAATATTATAAACCTCACCGTCCGTATCACCGCATGTGAATTCGTCATTCTTATTCTTCTATAAAAGAACTTCGAAAATAAATTATAATCGACGAAAAATAATGTATCCGAAAACGACAGTCCGAAAAATTGTACACGTTTTCCACATTAAATAAATTGTGCATATCGTTTGACTGCAGAAATTGCAAAACCTAGCAAATATACAATTTGGTTGACATATTTAGGTGCTTTACAATAGCATTTTTTGTGGGTAAAAAACAACTTAATTATCACCTTTTAATTTCAAACGATAATCGGCAGAAAGGTGTAACATAGTCGAAATAGAACTAATTATTTAATTATCATCCTTTAATTCATATCGAAAGTCGGGAGAAAGGTGTTAATTAATCAGCTTAGAAATAATTTATTTATTGGTACGTTTCTTTTGATTTGTTAATCTTTAAATTAGGGATGGCAACGAATACCGATATTGGTATTCGGATATTCGGTCATCCTTCCGAACGAATATTCGGATATTCGGTCAACATCTGTTAGAAAAAAATCAACTTTGTTTACCGTACCATTACTCCATGAAATCTACTTTCGTTTTTACCGGAAGTTCCCCGGAAGTGACTTAATATTGACACAGCATTGCCGTCGCTAATTTTTAAAATTGAATGACGAAAACTGTTTTTTAACTTTTTATATTGTACATCAACAATAGAACGAGAAACATAATTTTTATATGACGACAAAGCAATTACATAACAAAACAGTTAGATCTATAAATAATTCAACCTGAACTTAAACGTAGTATTTACATAGCGAACACGTGCTTTAATATTGTACATCAACAATAGAACGAGAAACATAATATTTACATGACGACAAAATAATTACATGACAAAACAGTTAGATCTATAAATAATTTATACTGAACTTAAACGTATTATTTACATAGCGAACACATGCAAACAAAACACCGTTGCCACATTGAAAAGTCTATCGGATCGGCGTCACTGGGCACATGAACATTGTTCTTATTTAAAAACACGATTGCGTCGACCAGATCACTGGCGAGTCTATTTCTTAGTTTATTGATGAGCAATCCAGTGGTTGAGACTAAGCGCTCAGATGGCACAGAAGTTGCAGGTACAGATAGAACACTCCTAGCAACATACGCGACTTAAAATATAATACCTCATTGAATATTGAGTAATTAATTAAAGCTTGGACCATACGATACGCAAATACTCATTAGAGGTTGAGTAAATTATTTTCTAAAAGCTTTTTGATTGGACACCTTGATTATAACCATACGATCTTTTTTGTTTTTCACACCAAGTCGGCACTTCCTTTACTCATTTAATCTTTGATCATGTTAAATGTAATTCGAGTCTTTAGATCAAGACAGGTTGGTGTTTTAATTGCCATACGGTCTTATTTGAATTTTACACCAAGTCGGCGCTTCCTTTACTCATTTAATCTTTGATAATTTTAAATGTAATTCGAGTCATTGGATCAAGTGCAGGTCGGTGTTTTGATTGCCGATGCGATTTGAACCTATCATAATTTTGACACAAAGTGACTGTCTTTGTTAGGCAATTAGCGGGATTTATGACCGGTATACTGTCATCACCATAGCGACGAAATATCCGGACTAAACATTATGACACGAGGAACAACTTTTTTACAATGTTTGAAGCAAATTTCACGAATACAAAGTCTTTGAAATTACTCGATGTATTTTTATATTTTTTTCTTCCGAATATTCGATTCGGAAAATAGTATCCGAATATTCGGTCCGGGACCGAATATTCGGATATTCGGAAATTCGTTGACATCCCTACTTTAAATACGACGTTTGCCATCGGCCGCTATGTTGTTGGCAGACGACAAGATCAACTGACTGTGTATTCCAAGTGTACAGTGCGCATGAATGACCCAATATTATGTGTGAGCAAACTCAATGCTGATTGGCCAGCTAACACGTGCGCTTCAATAACAATAAAAATAATATGCGGATAACTTAGACAAGTTTATTGAGCGTCGCCGAAAAATACGCGGTCCGATTTTTTTTTCGAATTTTGGGCTCAAAAAAGATTAGGACCGGCGGCAAAAATTAGGTAGGGTCGGGCCACCGGAAACAATTATTTTTGTTACGCCTTATGTAAACTATTTATTTTAGCTTGTTCTCGTTTTGTAGCCAGGGGCTAGTATTTTCTATAAAGGTCTCTCGTTACTAACGAGTGGCAGTTTTGTTTTATGTTGTTTACCTTATATATGCCCGTGTTAATATGATTATGGGGTATAATAAATACACGAATGAAAGGTTGAACGAATGATTATATGATCGAGAAAAAACGCAATACAAATAAATAAATAAATAAGTATATGTTTAAATAAGTTTATAAACTTAACTTAACTTGTTAACCGCCTCTAGATTTTAGTCATCAATGTTTCGATAAAATATATAGGAAAAATGAAACTAAAGAATGCAAATGAAAGTTACTTGTAGCCAAACCGACGTTGTTAACTTCAACTATTTGAACTGATTGGTGTCTTAAACAGTTGTGACATACCAAAACAAGATAAGGTGTTTTGCTGTCGTTTTTAATTACCACATTTGTTTTAAATGATCATGCTTATCTCTTTTTCTTAAGGGGGGGGGGGGGATTTGGTGATTATTGCTATTCAATGACAAAATTGAGTGACAACCGGTGTTTTCCAACTCGTACTAAAATTTAAACGCTAATATACCACTTCTCTTATATAAACAGCCTGTTCAAGCCATTTGGCTAGACTTTTTGGTGTTTAATATTTTAATCAATGCTGATTTTTTTTTCGCAGTAATATCGTTAGTTTTTATTTAGTTTTTAAATTGTTCTTTAACTCAAAACGGGGATAAAGTTTGCTGCAAAAGTCGATGTGGATTAAATACAACAAGCGTTGCGGGTTCAATAATCCCACAAAAGGGTGGACAGTTTTGTGCTTCTAAAAAATAATATAATAATCAATATTTAGTTTCTATAGTATTTAAAACTCTGGTCTGGCAATTTAATATTTGTGTGCAGTTCTATGCGTTTGTATCTTCAATAACACACAAAGATAAAACTACTGGTAGAATTAACAGTAACAATGTCAATCAAAATGTTCAAAACAGTGTTTATGAAACAAGTGACTTAAAATATAGTATTAAAACTAACAACAGTTTTAAACAATTGCTGCTACAAATGATACGATAAACCCAACCAGAAATGTATATCTGTCCCAAATGTGTTTTACAACTAAGGACAATGTAGGAACAAAAGTAATTGTCCATCTGATAAAGATATATAAAGTGACATTCTATATCCTTCGTTTTGGCGCTGTCGTAATTTTAGTACTTCCAAATTAATTTCGATTTTCTGTTAAGGAAACTCTGCATCCTTAAAATGGTTAATTCACACAGTAATCATTTGATAAGCATTTGTATGCGAGAAATCCTTGTAACGAACGACTGCAGGACGTCTTAATAGTAACCGATAGTTTCTCCTTTTTGTTATAAATTTGTCAATTTATATAGCAAAGCAAACAGATTTCTACTCACGAAGTAAGCTTCATTTTCGCTTAACAACTATACAAAGGCGCCAATATAAAATATTACAATGCAATAGATTTATTAGTTCACGAATGTATTATTTAACATTTCCGATGCAAAGTCGTATAGTTTCACGTTATAACACAATTAATATATAATCGGTAAACTTCGTCAAAACACGAAGGACATTCGGAAAAGTCGATAGTTTCCGAATCGTTCCTTTCCGTGTCGTCGGCTAGGTGGCGCTCGCTTCGCCAGCATATAAAGGCTCGCAAATAGGCAATTTGGTCACTTCTGCCGCGGATGCGAGCAGGACAACATCTGAAGAAAGGATGCGCTTCTCTAAAGAAAATTTCCCTGGAGCATTTAATTAATTACGTTGACTTCAAACGGTGCTGCCCGGGCTGCAGAGTTCCTGTTGCAAGTTTAGAGGGTCTTCAGAGGGCTGATGCCTACGGAAGTCGTTCTAGATGGTGGACGTTTCACCTAGGGTCTTGGGGTGACGAATAGATATAGCTTCATTGATGTGTGTAGATATCAAACGTAGAAACTTCGTTTAAGGCAACGGTCCCCTGTTTGTCGCACTGTAAACATTCGTGTCGACTTGATTACTTTTTAATTTTCTTATCAAAAGACAGGTTGAGTGAAATCAAATAATTTTATTGTTATTTTGTAATTGGCATTCCGAGAGTTTCGGAAGGCACATCGTCATTGTGAGGCCGCGCACATGGCGGTCGGTGGCGGCCTCAGGAAGTCGACCGGCTCGCGCTACGCTCTTTAATCGCGACCTTTTCCTTTCTAACACTGCGAATAGCTTTGAAGATAAAAGAGGTAAAAACTGCAGACAGGAACTTTATATATCAGATCTCTGTTTTCTAGACTTCACGGCATTTTATCCCATTTTTATACCGACATTGACGGTATAACACCTCATGGAATAAACTAGCCTGTATCCCACCTTGTTGAATATACCTGTCGCGTGCACGGACTACTTTTTACTTTACAACATAAAGTCGAGAAAACTTTAGCATTAAAATTATACGACCTTCAGCCTTTAGATCTAGTCAATGGACATAATTTTTCGACATCCGTATAATAAATCAGCTGATTGATGGCGTCATAAAATGACATACTTATTGTGTCGTTTTCCCAAAATATGTGATGTCATTTTTTGGTGTACACGAAATAAGTATGCGATGTATGAGAATAAAATATTGAAGACGCGCATTTTTTTCGTGTAAATTTATCCTGGATGCAATTATGAAAAAGTGCATATTCTATGGACTACTTACCTCGGATGGAACCGTTGAGACGAAAGATTTAGATCTACATGTAGATCTAGCTTATTCGTGTTATTGATGTTCAGAATGTGCGTGCCTATTTGGATGTGAATTTGTGTGTGTAGAACAAGAACATATTGATGGGTGGGTAATTTGGTTCAGTAGTCTATTCGAATTGTTTTGCTTTTGGATGTAAGTAAATGTAAGGGTATTTTCTTTGATTAAGAAACTTTGTCTTTGTTATTTTATCAAAGAAAGTCAATTCAGTAAGAATAACCCGTTAGCAGCAATTGTTTCAAAGTTTGATAGAAATATGACGGATTATCTTGTGTAGGGTCACAAACTACAGCATATGAAGGCTAGATATAAACGCCATCAAAATCTGCAGCGTCCATGAAAAAATAAGGCGAGTATAGTTTTTTGATAATTATGTTTAGAACGACTCTGTGTGAATCTACAGGTACATGTATGTTGACATCGACATCATTTTGTCAGGAGCAATCGCCGCCATATTGAATTTTGATCATTTTCTTTCGAAAATAAAATGAATTGTATGAAAGTAAAATCTTCTTTTCGTAATGTGTTACGATTCGATGCTGCGTAAAATTGAATCGAGGCGTATGGTAATATTTTTTCTCGATTTACAGTTTTACAGTTTTGTGTGTGAACTTTTTAAAGACTATTTTGCGTACCAGAACACATTTGAGTTGTTTTGCGTCACAGACAATTTAAAAAAAATACAATATAACAATGCGTTAACAAATCAAATGTATGTACAAATAAATAAATTATTGTATAACGTTAACTAATACAATACAAAAATAGAATAGAAAAAACAACAACATATAAACATATTTGATAGCTGCACACAAAGTTTTATTAACCAACTAGAAAACTGTTCCAATGTAAAAAAGACAAAATAAATACAACTGTATAACATGACAAAATAGTGCACTCCTACAGCAATAAATAAGAAAATATATATTTCACAAATTATACACAAAGAAGAATGTAAACTTCATTTCATATAATTAGCCTTAGAACCCACCAGACGACTTTTTGCTTTTAACTTTATTCGACCAAATAAAATGACTTGTTTCATCAAACCTTAATCTGAACATGAAAAGTGTTTATAACAGAATATAGATACAATAAGTTTTGTCTGAATTAAGAGTCGAGTGGGAAACTTATGCATCGCATATAAAACATTCAGCAGATATCAATTTTAGGACCAGTCCAATTGTATATAAGGTAATCCGATATATTACTGAAAAATATACGTGAAATGTTTTTGTATTTGGCTAAAAAGCAATTGAACGAGTAAGAGCTGATAAAAGAGTTTGTTGTTGTTGTTGATGTTGCTGTATTTTTTTGTACAAGCTCCAGTTTAGCACTCTGAAATCTACTTCTATCACCGTAAAGTACGTTGGATAACATCTAGGATTTTGGACGGTGCCGTTTAAGTGTAAAAACGTGTGAAATACTTATGTAGCTGATGTTCATTCCGTTCATCTTCGCGCATGCATTGCATTTTCAGGCGTCGCATTTTCAGCTGGCATTGTTCTCCGTGCTCGAGCACCTGGGCACGCCTTATAACGGACCTACTCGCGGTACAAAATCCACGCATGACATTGTGGCAGGGTCCATTTGACACATCCGTACGTCCGCGCCTAACCCCATGGTATCAAGTACGACGCATAACAGGATTGCTAATGTAGGTGTCATAGTTGTGGTGGTTTGTGTTATGTCTGCAAATAGTGAAGACCGTTTTAAATAGAATAAATTATAAATGGTGAAGACAGTTTCAAAATGAATGTGTGATTAAAATCGTATATTTAAGGGTCGCATATTTCTGAAAACATATCATCGTTTTTGTTTTGTTACATAAATATTAACATTTTGCTTAAACATATGGTTACAACTATGTTTATATACACTCTCCAAGTACGTGTTGATAACCTGCTATGTTAATACAAGCATACTTGTATTACAAGATGGTGGAAATAAAATGTTGAACAAACACATCGGTATTTTGATAAAACTATTACTGGTTAGAATGTTACGAGTTCAGCAACCTTAAGACGCGTAAGTTTATATTCAATAAGTTTTGTTTCCTCGCGGTATTGTCTTTTTTTAACAATATTTATTCGCAGGCAAATAGCCCCACATTGAATTATTAACTAAATTCGTATTCAAACATAGTCATGCTTTTGTTAAATTGCTGTTAACAAATCATCTCTGTAATTTTAGTGCGTTACAAATAAATCAATTCGATAATTTTTCATTTGAAAAATAAACGACAACTTACCTTTCTCCCCAAATTGAATGTGTTTTTTTTGTTCGTTGGAGTGCTGCTTGTCTCTGTTGTTCTTATTTAAACAGTTGTTCATCTTATAGTTTGCAAATCAAAACCGACGGCTATTGATACTGCAAAGATTGAAAATACAAGTCTTAAAATAATTCCTGATAAAACAATTGGTCATTTTCATCATTTTTCAGCATGTGATACTTTAACAATGAACACATTTTTGTTCTACCTTAAATTATGCAACAACAAGGACGTCTTCCGCAGAGAAGAAAATATACTTGTTACCACTCCCGCAGTTATTAGCTTTAAGCACATTTCAAGTGTCATAATCTTGTCATAATTCAAGTAATTGTAAACAATTATCTTTTATTGGTATTTCACACGCAGGAAGGAGAACTGCCTGTTTCATTAAAATATATTTTTTCAATTCACTTTTTGTGGAAAAACAAAAACACTCATTTTTTCCACTATCCCTGACGTGAAATACTATCTGGAAGTGGGATGGGTGGGTAGGCTGTTGGAAGTGGGATGGGTGGGTAGGCTGTTGGAAGTGGGATGGGTGGGTAGGCTGTTGGAAGTGGGATGGGTGGGTAGGCTGTTGGAAGTGGGATGGGTGGGTAGGCTGTTGGAAGTGGGATGGGTGGGTAGGCTGTTGGAAGTGGGATGGGTGGGTAGGCTGTTGGAAGTGGGGTGGGTGGGTAGGCTGTTGGAAGTGGAATGGGTGGGTAGGCTGTTGGAAGCGGGATGGGTGGGTAGGCTGTTGGAAGTGGGATGGGTGGGTAGGCTGTTTAACTTGTCGACTTATGTTATGCAATAGTTGTTTGTTGGTCGTTTATGCCATTTTATCATTGAACCATAAACAAAATCCCAAAGTAATGACTCGGAACATCTTTGAGTGATTGTGCCGGATATGTCGTGCAGTACTTATTTAGTAAATTGATAGTAAGATGGTTTCAGTAATTGATATTAATGTATGTATATAGATAAAATATATTTTTGATATTTTACAAGAAAGGTTAAACACTTTCTCTTATTCATCAATCTAAATTACCCATGAAGAGAAATGGCAAGCGCTTTAAATTATCGTTCAGCTATTAGTTCTAAACGAAATATCGTAAGTTGAAATAAAGTATGAACGTATTATACAATCACTCAACAGGTTTTTCAGCTTTAAAGTGATATTTGACGCATCTAACAGTATATGCTATGTTTATAGGTGTCTATCGCAACCCCTTTTAGCTCACCTGTGCACAACGTGCTAATGGTGAGCTTTTGTGATCGCCTTTTGTCCGTCGTGCGTTGTGCGGCGTCAACATTTGCCTTGTTAACACTCTAGAGGCCACATTTATTGTCCAATCTTCATGAAATTTGGTCAGAAGGTTAATCTCAATGATATCTTGGATGTGTTCGAAAATGGTAACGTTTGCTTGAAAAACATGACTGCCAAGGGGCGGGGCATTTTTCTTTATATGCTATATATGGCTATAGTAAAATCTTGTTAACACTCTAGAGGCCACATTTATTGTCCGATCTTCATGAAACATGGTCAGAAGATTCATCCCAATAATATCTTGGACGAGTTTAAAAATGATGCCGGTTGGTTGAAAAACATGGCCGCCAGGAGACGGGGCATTATTCCTTCTATGGCTATAGTTAAACCTTGTTAACACTCTAGAGGCCACATTTATTGTCCAATCTTCATGAAATTTGGTCAGAAGAAGTGTCTCAATGATATCTTGAATGAGCTTGACAATGGTTACGTTTGCTTAAAAACATGGCTTCCAAGTGGCGGTGCATTTTTCCTTATATGGCTTTAGTAAAATCTTGTTTACACTCTAGAGGTCACCTTTACTGTCCGATCTTCTTGAAACTTGGTCAGAAGATTCATCCCAATAATATCATGGACAAGTTCAAAAATGATGCCGGTTGGTTGAAAAACATGGCTGCCAGGGGGCGGGGCATTTTTCCTTATATGGCTATAGTTAAACCTTGTTAACACTCTAGAGGCCACATTTATTTTCCAATCTTCATGAAACTTAGTCAGATTTGTCCCAATAATATCTTGTTATCTCAGGTGAGCGACTTTGGGCCTTTTAGGTCCTCTTGTTTTTTGGTGTTTTCACTTCATATACACTTATATTTGTTAATGCAGCATCAACGTACTAAAATAATATCCCGGAAAGAGAAAAATAATGCATTTGAGTATCAACCGTACTTTCGTTTCACAACTGATCATTCATGTACGTTGTGAATATAAATTTAGTTTTAGTGCAGATTCGTTTATAAGACACAAAGACACAATGTTGTTTTACGGATCATTTTAATTTCCTGCAACGATATCTACTCATACGATACACGAACACGAACTCCGATCCTAATAAAAAGACAGTTCCGCTCGGCTTAAAGGACTGGGACAGTCACGTAAAATATTGAATATAATATATGTTTTTTATAAACAACTGGTAGCAAACTGAGTTGCAGATTATTGGTCAGTTACCACATTTTAACTAACTCTTTTGACCTGTTAATTCTTCTCAGCTAAATTCAACTGTGAAAAAATGCGTCAAATATCACTTTAATAAAATTGTTGAGATATCATTTATGCGGTTTTTGGTGATTTAGGTTTTCTCATGTATTGTCAGACTCTATGTTGTTCAGTTGGACGTGACCTAGATTGATAACAATATCCCATTTAGTAAAGTTTCTTATTTGTCATAGGAAAAACCCTTCTCATGTGTAAATGTGCGCCTAAATGTAATGCCTATATATATCCGTTAGCAGATGACAGAAGTTTACTTAAGAAAAATATGACTCGTTAAATCGTTGATTTAATTACATAGGATAAAAACAAAATAAGCTTTGTACATATTTTATATAAAATATTCATCCATAAGAGTATGAGGTACATGAAGTTGACATTTTAGGACTGGCTTTGAAAGATTAGTTAATTTGACATGGTAAAATCAAGCCCACTTATAACATATTACATTGGTTTAAGTCATAGCATTAACGTTGAAAATCTGGTTAGCCAAGGTGGATTAAGGCTCTACATACGCCATGTTGTAGGATGATTGCAACTATTGATTGGCATGAACATCAAGCATACATTTGTTTCACATTTATTTCATTATAATACATAAGAAAGCTGACATTAATAATCAGGATATTTTTTAATTTAAGAAGAAATTGATGGTAGAGATTACCGTAATTGTTGTATTCCTTTTAGAGAATAGGGCTATGGTTGTTATAAAAATAATGATACAAATACTGTATTTGATAATTATGTTAAGAAAACGTTGATGGAATAATAAATATTTATTGTCGCTTTGTTGATAACTATGTTGAATTTGCTCTGTAACTTAAGTTAAAAAAAACAACTGTCTATAATGTAAGGAATGAGAGGGCTATGGGCAAGGATTAGGTACCAAGTATAGTATTTAAATATTACGATGTTTGATGATATTTTTTCCATACTTTGTTTAATGTATGCTACAATTATGGTAAATTAATTAACCTATTGTGAAAATTTCGATGAACTCTAAGGTCGCAACATATATCAATGGGCTGCAGAGGTAAAGTTATAACACCACTTATATATAAGAGTTCCTGATCATGGCTAAATATGAAAATAAGTTACTTTGTTCAAAGAAATTAGTTTATATGTGAGGCTCTTATCGCTTTAGAAATATCGTAGCACAATCAATCATATGTCTACATTACAAAGTAAATTGAAATAATACTGACGTGTAAATTATCAGTCTTTTTTAAACTTATTAAATTTGTACAAACTTAATAGAGAGTTATGTGATACAATTGAGTCTTTGTTATGATTATTTTGTGTGTGTTGTGCAAATCAATTGAGTTTAAACTGACTTGTTCGCTACTTAAACTTGTTTTAAAAGCTTTGTCCATTTGGAAAAGAATCCGTCATTTAAACTCTTTTGAGGTGATGTTGTTTTGATATGAAATGCTCCAGAGAATTAGTCTTTTACATTACCTTAACTTATTGTGTGATAGTAATGGCATAAGAATAAATAGACGAAGTCGCATTATTGTACACTTTATAAATCATTTTGTTCAAAGACATGACTTGAATATTAAATGTGAATATACTCAAAATGACACTACAAAACACAAGTATTTGGGTCTTGTTTTGCAAAAGCATATGGGTACTTAGTAACTGCAAAATCTGTTGCACAATCTGCACACAGAGCTTAAGGACCAAACCACCTGTTTCCTTGGTTAAAAACGTGTTCTGTACAAACATGTTTATAGTCTAGTAATGTTATTGTACATGTAATGCCCCTTACTTTTTTATTGATGGCGAATGGCTCGCCACGTTTTAACTGCTGTAGTTTGTTATACTAAAATAGACGATATGTTTTAGCGTGTTCTTTCATCTTTTATGACATAGCGCCAAGATTAAGCATTTTCCCGAAGTTCTCTCGAAACTCATGAGTAAAATGAGTGACATTATTGTTTTATTTTTTTTTCATAGATGTGAATGTGTTAATATGATACAACATTAATGAGAATATAATAAATACACGAATAAATAGCTGAATGAATAAATGAAATAATATACGAATTAATAAATGCATACAAATAAAATAAATACGTACAGGTTTAAAACAGTTTATAAACTTAAGTAACTTAACTGTTATGTGAAGCTCATCTAGATTGTATTCATCAATGTTTAGATATAAAAAAAACAGAGGAAAAATGAAACCATAGAATGCAACTGAAAGATGCTGGTTGATGCAACTGAAAGTTGCTTGTAGCCACACCGACGTTGCTTATTTAAGCTATTGGTAATGGTTGGTGTTTTCAACAGTTGCGACATAGCAATGTCATATAAGAATAAATGACCATGCTAAACTACATGCTAAACTACAATAACCATTTCGGGATTTGGTGTAAATTATTATTAAATGTCAAAATTGAGTGGAAAATTGTGTCTCACAAACCCTACTAAAATGTAAACGCTCATATACCTCTTCGCCTATATCATTAGCCTGTTCAAGCGACTGGGCTAGATTATTGTTGTCTATAATTTAAACAAATGCGGACTTTTTTGCAGTAATATCGTATGCTTTTGTTAATATTTCTTTACCAAAAACGGGGATATAATTGTGTGCATAATTCGGTGTGCATTTAATAACACAAGCGTTGGGGCTTCAATAACAATCCCTTAAATAATTGACAGTTTTGTTTTGATGTCGTAAAAATATAAGTTTAGTCAATATTTGTTTTAAATAATATTAACTACGCTAGTATATTAAATACTATAATATTATGGTGTAGTTCTAGATGTTAGTACATGTAATAACCCCAATATAAAACTACTGGCAGCATTGGCAGTACGGTGTGACTTAAAATGTTCAAAACAGTGTGTATGCAGCAAGTGGCATTAAAGTATAGCCTTAAACAACAAGAATTGTTTTACACAATTCCTACGGAGTACAAAAGATACAATAAAAACACACTCGAAAATGCACAATAAACCAAACAAGCAATGTAGATCTGCCTCATTTGGGTTTTGCAACTGAGAACTATGTGGGACCCATGGTAATTTCGCTTGTCTTTTTACAATACTCCACATCCTTCCAATGGTCAAATTCACACATTTATCATTTAATTCCCTCATGTATGACAAGAACCCTTAAATTGCGATGTTTTCTTTCTAACACTGCGAATAGCTTTGAAGGTAAAAGTGGTAAAAACGGCAGATAGGCACCTAATATATCAGACAGAATTAATATAATTTTTAAATCTATGACTTAAATTTCCGTGGACCTCCATCCCCTAAACTACTGCCCATGGCATCGCACTTAGATAATTAAAAAAAAAAATCAATGATTTTCACTTACTATACACTTGATTTTGATGAATAACGGAATTGCTGTGAATATTAATGACGCCGATTACACGTCCATTGAAATACTAATATTTCAAAATGTTTCGTAATGACGCAAAGTATAAAGTATTCGCATTGTTTCAAATCCCTAACAGTGTTTCCCGCCTCCTTAAGGACACCTAGTGCTGTTGCTAACTATGTGACGGGCTCAAGCTCACGAGTTTCAAAATAAGCTAAACTTTTGTGTATAAGTTTTAATAAACAAGTTTAAGCTCATCAATTTTTTATTCTTAATATAGATGCAATTGAAATCTATGGAAATCTGTAACATTTTACTTAAAACAGTTATGATAAATGAATCATTGTACGACCGTAGTGAATAAAATATTTAGTCAATTAAACAGTAAATACACACAAGGCATACACAATAAATAATGTTTACTTCATGATATAGCATACGTCTATGTAAGTATCATTTACATATATATATATATGTATCAAAGACAATTTTTTAAACAAAAAAGACAATATAACAATGCGTAAACAAAGCAATTGATTGTAAAAATAAATTAATGACAGTATTACGTAAAATAAAACAATACAAAAATTAAATATAAAAACAACATTTACACATATTTGATAGCTGCAGACAAAGTATTTCTCAACAAACTAAAAAACAATACCAATGTAAAAAAGACAAAATAAATACAACTGTATAACATGACAAAATATTGCGTTCCTACAGCAATAAATAAGAATATATGTTTCCCACGTTGACACAAGGAAAAATGTAAATTCTCTCCAGATAATGAGCCTTAAAACGTGTAATATAAATTCAAACCCACCAGACGACTATGTGATTTAAACTATGTTTGACCAATAAACTTGACTTGTTTCACCAAAACTTAATCTGAACATGTTAAATGATGTAACAAGTTCGAGCAACTGCACAATATCTAATTTACATGTATTTTAGTCATGCATTTGGCACTTAGGTTTTATTTAGTATTTGGCTAAAAATTAATTGTATGCCTAAGAGTTAAGAGAAATTGTTGTTGTTGTTACTGAATCTTATTTGTACAAACCCCAGTTAAGCACTCTTAAAATCCATTAGAATCTCCGTAAAGTACGTTGGATCATATATCGGATCTGCGACGGTGTCTATTTAGTTGTTTTAACGTTTATAATACTAATGTAGCGGAATATTCTCATTCCACCCATCTACGCAGATACATTGATCTGTCTTGCGGCGCTTTTTGAGCTGGCATTGTTTCCCCGTGCTTGAACACATGGACACGCCTTTGAACGGACCTACACGCGGCACAACGTCCTTGCATGACATGGTGGCAGGGTCCATTTGACACAACCGTCCCTCCGCGCTCAACATCATGGAAACCAAGACGACGCAGACCAGGATTGCTAGTGAAGATGCCATAGTGGTGGTGGTGGTTCGTATTATTTCTGAAAAAAGTGAGGATCGTTTTAAATTGAATAAATAACACATAATGAAGACAGTTTCAACAGGAATAAATTATTACAATGATGCCTATTTTTGAAAACATACTGTATTGCTGTTGATACGTAGATATTAACATCTTGAGCGGTACAACCATTTTTCATTGGAATATTAACTGTTTAGCACATAAAGACAATTAAAGTATTATAATAGTCCAATAGCCAGGGTATGGTGATTTGTTACAGATGATTTTCTCCACAACAATTTTTGAACAAAATGTTTTCAAAGGCAAACAAACCAAATCATATTGTACTCGGATCATTTATTAAACACATATTCAAACGTATACATGATTTTGTTAAATTGTTGAGACAACACCAATCAGTGCTTTAATGTGTTCCATATAAATCCATAAGTTATATATTTTATTTAGAAAAACAAGAACTTACCTCACTTCCCGAACAAAGATTTATTTGGTTAGCGCTGTTGGTCTCTGTAGTACTTATTTGAACAGCTGTTCGTTTTATAATGTTTAATTCACACTTACAACAACATATATACTGCCAAACTGGAAACTTCATGCCTTAAAATAAATTTAAAAAACCCTTAGGTCATTAGTCATATGCATCATGTCCGAGAATGTGCAACAAGGACGTCTCCCTCCAAGCAGTTATACTGGTGTTACCACTTCAGTAGTCATTATGTTTAAGCATATTTAGAGTGTCGCCAATCTCGTCATAAATATAGTAATTGTATTCAATCGCCTTCAATTGGTATTTTACATGCGAGCAATATAATTTTAAATTAATTCCCAGTATCTTTAATTGTCCTCTCCTTTTGTTGGAAAAAACCTACACAATTTTGCATATTAAAATGAAATATCGAAGTGCCCTTGGCTTTCAATTATAATTACTGGTAGAGGAGTGTGTGGGATAGTTGTTCGACGCATTGAGTGATATCAGTGGAGGATGTGAAGATGTTGGTTGGCCAATTATGACGTTTTTTCAAATCACAAACATTCCCGTAAAATCTTTGAGTTTCGTTGGATACATGTAAGTCGAGCAGGACTTGTATTCAACGTCAACAGCGTTAATGTTCAGGTAAAATTCATAACAAGTAAAAGATAAATAAATATGTTTTTGATCAATGCTATATTAATATTTAACGATTATGTTCAAAAATTCGATTGTTGGTAATTTCCCTTTATATTTTATCATAAACGTACGACGCTTATGTTTAACGTAGCTCTACGCCACCAACATTTAATATCCATTAAGAGAATTTGAAAGTGGAGTACTAATTGTGTCCAAGTTGCCGATGTTGTTTCAGCTATCAGTTCTTTTGTTTATAAAGGCTGGTTTTCGTTACGAAAAACAAAAGCATAACATCATAAAACACAACCATAACATGTTTAAAGGACGTAGTATTTCGCTAGCATTAAAATGATGTACGTTTATTTAAAACAACACACATCAACTGTGAGCCATTGACCTAGCATCATCTCCATAATTATAGGAAGTCTTCGCATGCCATTTAAGGTAATAACAAAACAAAAAAATACAAGGTGAAGAATTGGCAGAATGATGCACATAATAACATTCCGTGTGTTGTTTTGAAAGCACTATATACAAAACCCAGTTGTAATTAAAACTTTCAGACCCTGTACTGAAGACGAACGCGTAGTTGAAACAACAACTTCAGCTGATTAACACATAGAATGCAAGAGTTAATAAATAAATAGTTACTACTCGTGCTTGTTATCCCCGCCCCATATATTATAAGAAAATAAATATTTTCAACTGTATTGTTTTCTTTAACTTATAATTAACATAACTCAAGAAATATCTGCGTTTCTGCAGCCGACTTTCTTTTATATATCGCATCAATATTTAATGTCACCTGATTCCTTCAAATTGTCAATTTTATTTGACATTTAAAATTGACTTAAATGTCTAAAGTCCCATAAGTTATTTTTTAAAAGGCAAATGATTTTATTGTAATACTTATTTCGCCATAATTATACAAAATGCATTGCAGATTTAAAAGTGTATTTCCGATGATTAAGAGCCACTCATTTTTTGTTAGACTTGATGGGTTTGACTTTGACTAAGCCTGTTACTTTTTTAAATAATCACTTTAAAGAAAGATACTGGGAACAACGTGTATTTCGTTGAAGCGTTGCAACAGTAGGATTTAATGAATACTTTCCCTTTAAATTATAAGTAATCAAGAAACTAAGTAACCAATACAAACAAACGGATAAAATGACGTACAATTTATATTTTTGGATTGGTTTCATGTCTTGTTAAAAAAGTATGACCGTCGTATATTGGGAATCGTAAAGAGGTGTCTTTGGTTTGAAGTTAATAGTTAACTGTCAGATTCTGCTTGTAATAAACATTCAAAACATATCGAGTAAACCTTTCAATATTGTGTGTAAGTGAACATTACAAAACGTCTACAAAGATATCATATAAGCAACTAATATGTAAATATTTCAATGTTAAAGTGGCCTTTTCACAGATTTTGGCATATTTTGAAGTTTGTCATTAAATGCTTTATATTGATAAATGTAAACATTGGATCTTAAAAGCTCCAGTAAAAAATCAAGAATAAAATTTAAAAAGGAAAAAAGTAGCCGGTACCAGGGCTCGAACCAGTGACCCCCGGAGTCCTGGAGTTAGTCTAAAGTAACAATTATTAGCCCTCTTGGCTATTCCGCCGGTCATACACAGAATAAGTATTTTATACCTTATATAAGCAATCTTCGTAGTGTCGTAAATATAAACGAGAACAACAGAACTCTCCAAATAATTCAATCGTTTCGCGTTGCAACGCGTTTATAATTTTTAGGTTTTCAAATCGTCAAAGATACATATAATGGCTATATAGGACTATGGTAAATGTTCAGAAATACTGTTACCTCACAAATATCATAACTAAAACGAAAATTGGCGAATCTGAAACAACTTTTTTCAATTTTGTCAATTTTCCAAACCGTGAAAAGATCCCTTTAATGAAACACTAAATAGCTGACATACTCATTACAATACATGTCTGAGCATTTTATGGTGGATCGATTGGGCAACCTGAAAAAAAAACAAGATATGTTCGCCTCAATACCCTCTCTTCGTTTTGAGAAACAAGATGTGATCTATATGACCATGATTATGAGGTAAATGAAGATGTATTACAAGTCACATCATTTGTTATTTATAAATTACTGTATTGCTATTGAGGGTATGTAATGCAATCAATGACACAGTTGCTGTTAAAGAAGAGTCAGAATTCATACAAAGATTCCGACAAAGTTTTCAACTAGATTATAACACATGTAGTATCTAATACATTTATAACAATGCACAAGGGTAAACGAAATGGTTTGGCCTGTTTATGATGAAACGCGTCTCTATGTTTCCAACAAAATAATGTGTTTATGAGACGAACCTGAAAGCACTTACTGGTTAAACCAATTCTCAGATAGCATTATTTAAAGCGGAACATTGACCATCAAGAGATCAAATAAAATGGCGAGATTGGCGGATAGTATAAAGAGCTTAAGTACAAGTTTTTTTTTGCTGTACAGTTTTTTTTAACTAGTTATCTTAAAGCCAGACGGTTTTTTGGTCATTGTGATTGTATAAAAATATATGCGATCCATATAAAATTATTTGAACCGATAAATTAATCTCTTTAGATGTAGACTTGGGGGAAATGACAGGAAATCAGCATTTGACACCGAGGAAACATTCTAGTGCATACATTTAGCACATTTTAGTAACATATATATGTTTTGCTTCCGTCCTTTTTCGGTTTTTTGGGATAAGTATCAATTGACCTAGCGTGCGCATTAAGGGCTGTTCCATGAGTTACATGAAATATATATATATATATATATATATATATATATATATATATATATATATATATATATATATAAACAGAGGCATATATTTATCATCAAGGAAGTGTTTTCAAAATGCTGGGTTTCCATAACTGAAATACTGGGTGTGCAGCACTGATTGTGCACTTGAGATGACTTGTGTGTTTATAGAAATACCGATATAGCGTGAATTTATGGTGTTGCGAAAGGGCAACTTGTTGTTCAAAATTGGCGATCTCTCAAATACAAGGGCGAGTACTCAAAACAAAATGGGAAGGAGCGAAATCACGATGCGAGAAATCGAGATCACGAAACCAGAAATTTATTTAGTATACGCTTAATGAGTACACTTTATTTTGATAAATAAGAGAAAATTGTTATATATTTAGCCAGTAATATTGCACACATACGTTGTGCCTATCCTTATGCGTTAAGACTTTGCTTTATATTCAAACGGTTATATAAAAAAATATTATGATATTTTTGATAAAATATTGAATTAGGAGGCTGCATAACTCAAGTTATTTTGATATTATTAGACCTAATACAGATATGGAAAGACACAATTCGTATGAAGTCATGATTGACGCTAATGGATAAGCCTCAAGCATGATTTTGTGAAGGGAATTTTAAGATACACAACGGAAGAGCAAAGTAATTTAAAATGTCAATTATGTCAATGCACTCGGGGATATGTTAACATTTCAAGTAATACAATCTCAAAAGCCATAAAGTAGTACCAGACAAGGAGACGCTAGCAGTACGCTCATGTTTATTTTGAATAAAAACGATTTACTTCCCTTTCTTCGATTAAATGGAAGTTAAGGATGTTCTGGTTACCGACGGAATTCACGCCAGTAAATGAATGAAATCACTGCACTAAATATACTACTATTAATAAAAATTTGATATAAAACAATGTGATTACTATGGCAGTTTCTGTAGCCGTACAAAAAAACCATGTAAAGTGTCAGTCGTCATAAAATTACTCGACCATATATTACGTTTACGCATCGCCTATCAAACTGAACTTACCGGTATTGCCTACTGTTTGGTAAAATTTGAATGTGTAAACAGTGGATCTGTTAGCTATACTCGCATTTTTTTTCTGTCGTCATGTAGTGCAAACGCAAACGTCAATGTTGTTGTATAGACATTATGAACGAGACTGCACTGACGGCCTTATCAATCAGGGCAAATGGAAAGAAACGGCAAAGTGTACGAAGTAAAAAAGAAGAATGCAGAAGTTAAAAGACTAGGAGTCGATGAAAACATGACAAAACGCAATTAATTAGATAAATATAGATTTATTTTACAAAAGGACTTTAATTCCATGTATGCTTTTTAAAGCATTGCATGTCGAAGCCCTTAAGATGGTTGATTCGCCGTTCCAGTATTTAAATTAAACGTTTTCATTTGAAATAAGGCATTTGCGAAAATGTGGATGGAAACGGAGAACTTATTCAACTATCCTTTATTTCACACATCATTGTATAAATAGGTATAATAAAGATTGTAGAGGACCATCGGTTATAGGGCGCTCATCTGTGGTCCAAAAAACATTATAAAAAGTAAACTGATCTGGGTTTTTTTCTATGTTTGTAAAATCAACGTGACTATGCGACGTCTGATTAAGCTTGTTTCTTCATATTACACAGATTTTATCTCCGAAGAGTTCTCAAGCTTTAATCCCACATGACCACCACCATCATCATCATCATCATTATCATCAGCATCATCATCACCGTCATCATCACCGTCATCATCGTCATTTGAAGTATATCGTTTACTTTTTTATCATTTAAGATCGAGTTAACCTTTTTATAATAATATGTTATCTATGCAAAACATTTGAAATATAAAACTATCGGAGTCGAAGTTATCCGTGATTTCTTCACACCATTTTAATTATCCAAATAAATTTTGTTTACAAACCATTTTTTGTTCGACTACCTAACCCGAGATTGCACTAAAATGATGCCGTGAAGTATGCAAATTAAAAAAAAAAGAATAAGTATAATCTTTCCGTGAAAAGCATGTAAAACAAGTAACTGAATACCTTCTTTGACTCTTTCCATGTAAATAATAATGAATAAGGTAACGGTTTAACCATGTTTAGATACTCAAACAGAGCTTATGACCGATATCTTTCATATTTCTTTCCTCCATGCAAATATTTTTATTGCGTTGTAGTAACATTCGTGCATACATTACTATATAGTAAATACGTTAATTGTGTTTTCATTACTATCACTCACTATGTCACTATATGTATGAATGCATGTTTATATCTAGTTCACGTATGCTGTATGTAATGCTTTTCGTGAAAACTGTAAGCTTCATTATTGCTTGCTGCACAATAACCTCCTTAACAAAGTCACTGTTATTTACATCTTACATTATACCAACACTTGGTCGGCTACATTCAGAAAGGTTCGAAATGTTGTCAATTTTATTCTATTCGTGATATGTTTTGTCCAGATCATTTTCGAGCTGTATTAGGTGCTCAGACGCTTGCATCGTTGGCCATGTTTTTTTTTACTAACGTATAACCAATTGTGAATTCTAGTTCTAATTTTTACACGTTCATCTTGGCATGCGGTTTTCTTTTGCCATTATTTGTAATTAATAATAATTTGTTAGGTAAAAAATGCATCATGGAAAAGGTTTTTGTGCTGTGGTAGAAAAACCCAAATATCGTACAAACACACATTTAATTTGGGTTATATGACGTGCCTTAAATTATTGATAAGTTTCAAACTTGCTATATCCTACTGTAACAGATTTATTAACGTACCCTAGTTTACGATGGGAGGGGGTACAAATACAAATGGATTTGATATATTTTAGGTTTTAAGCATGCTCTACGCATAATTTGTCAAAATGAAAGCATAAGAATGCTCCGTTTTCTTCAAAATTGAGTATAATCGTTTATATGTAGGCATTATTTTCATAAATTTGATTACACCGAAAACCGCAGATTTTACAATAAGAAATACGAAGGTCCCATAAAGTAGATTGCAGTTTAAAATTGTAATATCCAATTATTTTTACACTAAAATATAAAGGCATGTAATAAATAAAGACCATGTCATTACTGTGATGTTCCCGTGGGTTTTATCGCGCAATATAATTGTCCTTACCATATTTGTATATAAAACGTATTACATAAACACTCGTTTTTTAAAAAAGCTTTAAGAAGTGCTTACTGCGTTACCTTAATTTAATAACTTGTCTATTTAAATTATCGCGTTGCATAAATTCTCATAAGAAAACCAAGGAAATGTTCAATCTGACAGCTACACCGAATACGAATTATTTGTTAGTGAATGATATTACTGGTGAAGTTCTAGTTTATTTTATGCTTTCCGAAGGTTTATAGAGAAATATCAGTGAATTAAAACTTTTATTTCACTGTTTCAAACAGTGAAAAAATAACAATGAAAATGTTCGATAATTTTCATTGTTTGACCGGAAGTATTTTAGATATATTTGGTTTTCCCATTGTGAATTGCATTGAATGTTTATAAAACATTCGGATAAGCTTCCTATGAACATACATAAATAAACGTTAGGGGCGTCAAACGGGGAATTATATTGTACGGAATGGCAAACAAGAAATATCTTTAAAAAGATATACGGCGTTGATGTTGTAATGTTTGCGACCAGTGAAAGGAGATGGAATGAAGCGACCATGTATTTTAATGAAGGTAGTGAGTGATAATAAGATAATATATTTTAACAAAAAAAATGAAGAACAAAAAACGGTGAAATTGTATGTTTTATTGTCAATAAGTATTGTAATGACTAGGTTTTCATAATTGAACGAGTAATACATTAGTTTCAATAAGAATAGAAAACATATTCGCCACTGAAAAACTATGAACATAATGATGGAATGAAATAAAAGATAATGTGTTATAATGTGTACAGATTTTAGTAGAATGTAAACATAAAAGATTCAATATTGCAAGCATCATAGTGATATGATTTTTTTTTGCAGAAAAACAGAACTTTATATTAAAAAAATGAACAAAACAAAGTACAAAAACATATTTACACTAATAAACGCAAATATGGATTATAATAAATCAAAGACAGATATATTTCCAGCACCTATTTTTTTCCTTAGTATCGCGGGCTACCGCCCCCAAACCCCCGCTTTGTCGATAGTGGTAAACAACTGCTTACCGGTTAAGTGCAATCAAGCCTGCTTTTGTAGTGTTTAGTGTGGCCGCTACGGCATGTAAACAATAGATTCTTTAAATTGTACAGACATGTGATTAATGCTATACTGCTTCGTAAATAAGGAGAAACGTTTCGATGTAATGTTTGGAGGATGTTTTGTATCATGACAGTTTTTAATTTATTGTAATTTACATGTAATTTACAATATATTCATATTTCAGTTCAAATAATATGCATCCAATGTTTTAGTCTGGGAACCAGCCTACCAATGTTTACGGTGA
This sequence comes from Dreissena polymorpha, assembly GCF_020536995.1. Taxonomy (NCBI): domain Eukaryota; kingdom Metazoa; phylum Mollusca; class Bivalvia; order Myida; family Dreissenidae; genus Dreissena; species Dreissena polymorpha. The sequence goes on from NC_068356.1 coordinate 6,293,514, forward strand.
TTTTTGTATTATTAGCCAATGCACAATTCGGGTTTATTCATTTCGAACCTAACATGAATGTAGGCCAAAAGTGACGTTAAACAGCTTCGCCAAAAAAAAAAACAACAATAATCATTTGTAAGCATACAATAAAAAAAAAATTGTTGGATTTGGTGGAATATCGATTTTATCGAGTTTTATTCACACGTGATCAAATAAAAAATGTATTTTCACTCATGGTGAGCGTAGCTGTGCGTGGGCAGTGTAGGCACGTGCCTGCACATCATTATGAAAAATCGAAAAAGTAAAACGCCCGAAAATGCAAAAAAAAAAAATCGAAGGCTATGGGGGTTATCCCTAAAGAATTAAAACATTAAATATTTTGACATTAAAGGTGTTCAACGAGTTTATATTCAAAACTAAGAGAGCAAGCGTAGCCTTTTAACTCTATTCACGTGTACCCAAATTAAGAATAGATAAAGCATTTTTAAATCGTATTATGGGTTAACCTCTCAAGCGTGTAAACGTCAACAGCTGGACCGAGAGCTCAATCGATGGAAGGTCCGATGGAGTCTAATGGATGAAGACAAACGGCCCAAAACCGTGCTTGATGCACTGAACGCTTGTAGAAGCGCTTACCCACTTATTCAGCTGATACTCACATAATTGCTCACCATGCCTGCAACATCATCGAGCGGTCCTTCAGCTCTATGAAGCGTCTTAAAACATACATTTGCTCGATCATGGACGAGGATCGCCTTACAGCGCTTGCAGTGGTCCACATCAACCGGGAAAGTGTAGTGGACATGACAAAAATGATCAACACTTTTGCCTTTACCAAGAGTCAGAACATGCAGTTCCACTAACCAAACTTCATCAATGCAAGTGAATTGCCATCTGTTGCCAAATATTGTATATATGTTAAAATGTTTTTAACGAAACGGATTGTTTGTTTTAAAAAAACTATCGCGTCTGCGCCCACTACTGGCCTTTTTCCCGGGTGTCGGGGGGGGGGGGGCGCCACCGGACCCCCTAAAATGTGACTGCTCATCCTTGGAGGGCTCGCTACGCCCCTGAAAACGTTTTAGTTTCTAGTCCAGAAAAAACTCTTTGTAAGGAGCTTAAGCATCTGTAATTTGTGCATTGAACATTAAAAACGTAATATTTGACAAATGGATACACAAACGTTACGAATTTAGACGACACATGATAATGTCATCGCTTGTTGACACTGAAACATGGGCACTGTACGAAGTAGCACAATGGTAAAGTCAAATAATTATCATGCGCACGTGACGAATTTAGACGGCACATTACTATTTCACAGTTGAAGCTGTTTGCATACCCAAAAAGTTGGATTAGACAATAAATCCGAGAAAACTTAACTGTTTTAAATGGATTACTTAAAGTAGGTTTAAACAAAAAGTAAAAAACATAAATTTGGATGAAAGTTTACATGAAAGCGACGAATTTAGACGACATGAGACAATAGTAGCGTTGTAAATGTGTGTTATCTCTACAAGACAGTATCAGCCAATAGTCCGGGATAACTCTTGTTAACGCAGAGGAAACATGGGCACTACACGTTATAAGTTAAAAAAACGTTTTTGAAAAATAAAATAAGGGCTAAATCAAATGAGTGATCACGCTCATGTGATAAATGGCACGCGATTATATCAGCTTTTTTATGAACTCTGGAAGCAGGTATTTGTCAAAAGTCCGAGAAAACTCGTGTTTTGGACAATTTGTTACTGCAAAATGGTCACTGTACGTTAAACAGTTTATTAAAAAGTTACATTAGATATTGATCGATTGCAGGTGACGAATTCATACTATATCAGTTTGGTAAGTGTTCTGTTTTCCCCACAATCCAGTGTTTATCCATAGTCCGTGAATATTCTTGTTTGTGACTTATAGACACTGAATGTGTCAATAAAGGAATGCTAAATTGGCTGACATGTCAATTTTGGAAGATGCTTTAAGATGGCACTTGACTACACTAGAATGGCAACTGCTTTTGTTCTTAAACTCCTACATGACACGTGGGTTTATCAGCTTAATATGTTTATTTGACAATAACGTTTATGTCCATAGTCGTAAAAAAACTATTGTTACAATGTTAATAAATCGCTTCAAAATATGATAAATGGCAGACAGGTACGTACATGGGTATGTTAAAAGCATGTGTTATTCCATAGTCTGGGAAAACAATGGTTTGAGTTTTCGGGACACATTTACAATGTACGTTAAACAGTTATTACAAGATCGCTAAACTGTATTATTGGTCACGTATCCAAAATGCATCTAGATGATACTTAACTATATAAGCTCCGTAGGTGCTTGTCTGCACTATAGTTCCATAGTTCGGAAAACCTTTTGTTTGGGACTTTTGGTCACTGAAACATACTTTAAATATACCTTTTAAAGTTAACACAAACGCTACTTTCGATTAATGGTAATGTGCACGTGAACACAGTTAACGGCACAATACCATATCGGCCTGTTTGCTGTAAGTGAGCTCTAAAAGCAGTCATGGAAACTCTTGTTGGGGATTTTTTGGTACTTAAACATGGCCGTTATGCAGTGCAATTAAATCAAAGAACTTCCTGTAAATTGAATAAATGGTCATATGCACGGGACCGATTAAGACGGCGCGTTACTATATAAGGTATAAGGATGATACCTGCTTTTGTAGTTATTAATATTGCCCCATTGATGCAAAAAGGTACCATATGACATTTTGGTCAAAAATGACATTTTAGTATATTTCATTATGACTTTGTATGATCTACATTTTGTAAAAATATCTTAGGTGTAGCTTGTAAGGTTCCAAAGATATAGGACTATTTTAAAAGGTACCAACTGAAAATTGCAACATTTGTTTGTGCAAAACGGTACCATATGGCACATGGTACCTTGTTGCACCAAAGGTGTGTGGGAAATTTATATAAATATCAGTGCAAAAAGGTACCATATGACACGTGGTACATTTTTTCAGACATGAAATGAATTAGTCCCCATTTTTTTTTATATCAATGTGTTTAGTTGGTACCTTTTTAGCACAACTATGAATACACTACCAAGACGCAGGTAACAATCAATTGGTTTATATTGTACCTTTTGCCTCAACAATGATTACACTTTTCCAGGCACTAATACAACTATCCTGTTACCCGAAGATGTCTTGTAATTAGCAAATGATAATTATGAAGGCGAAGTGTTTGCACCTGCATTTGGTGATTATTAGAGTGAAGAGAGCAGACAAATACTAAGATTTTATACATATGACTTTGTACATGGTATTCATAGAAGGAGATGGAAAATTGGAAAATAATAAAATTGTAATTATATTTGTATTGCCAAATTTAATTCATATACCAGTTAGTTATGAAAACAATGAAAACATAATTAGTATGATACTTGCATTCTTTTTTAAAGAGTTTATTTCTTTATTATAAAACTATTATGGATGGTAGTAATTTATTTCTGGGATCAGTCACTTGAAGAACATACTTTAAATTTACTAATGTTTAAAAAGGTAGCTTGTAATTTCACAGTTTTTACAGAAATAAGTTTTAATTTTATTAAAACAGTATAATCAATATATTCACTATATGGTGGCATTTGCTTAACAGAAAGGGGATGAGGTTTGGTCCGATGAAGAAGTTTATCTTACATTTACACAAGAGGAACGTTTTGAACGTGTTGATAGCAACACAAACAAAAGACAATGATTCCAACACTACAGATTCGGAAGATATTTCATTAGCTGATCTTGGTAGAAAAAAGAAGCAACCAATGAAAAGAAAACTTATCCAAAGTGATAGTGAATCAGATCATGATGATAGTGCTGATGATGCAAATTAAGATCCGAAAAAAAATGAGATAAATTCAAATGATTCAGAATTCAATGTTGAGAAGCTGAAGACAAAATAAAAGAGACTTGTGCAAATCAACAAGCAAAGAACGTCATGGAAAAAGAAAACCAAGAAATTGAAATTTTGAAAGAAAAATAACATCAGGAGAATAATTACGTCAAAGTGTACTTGCCAAGAAATTGAGAGATAAAATAATATTGTTGCAAAACAGACAAAAGGTAGCCAGTGTAGCGGTTAATAGAGCACATAAATTCAGCCAACATAATTCAACAATCTAGGCTATGATCAGAAAAGCCCATACGGGACGACTTGACACAATTCCTGCTTGTAATGAGCTGCGCAGGGTCAGTATCAATGGAGATGGAAACTGTTTTTTTCATGTAATTGAAAACAAGTGGAATAATTGCTTAGATTGCCTCTGAAATCAGATCAAATGTCTGTGACTTCATGACAACAAACGCAGACAAATAGATATCGTTCTGTACTAGGAAAGATATGTTTAGTAAGGTGGAATTTCTTAATGAACTTGAATTGTTGAAAACAAAAGGACAATGGAATTTAGAAATAGCAGACATTGTTCCTTTGTCCACAGCAAACTATTACGGAAGTGTTGTTCAAATATATTCAAGTTCAATATCAACACCAGTGATTGACATAAAACCTGAACACACAAAAGAGAAATTAATCAATCTAGCTTACTTAGCAGTTCGATGACAGGAGCACTATGAAGCCATTGATATAATTTCAAATAAAAGTGATGCTAAACGTGACAGATCCTACATGGGAGGTTGAAAGGGAATCTCTTCCTGCCACATCAAATGATGAATCTGGCCATGCAAACATGCCTTTCGAAACAACCCCGCACAAACGTGCTTCATATAGAAGTCCTCCTAAGAAGCATTCCAGTCGGAAGAAAACATGGAACCCAGAAAAGTGGAAGCGGAATGTTAGAAATTTATTGAAAAGTGAAGGAAAGAAATATTTATCTACAACTGGAAGAGTTGTTGCTCCGAAAAAGGTCCACCATCATAGTTGTCTAAATTGTCGTTTCAAGTGTAGCGAGAAATTTACTGAAGAGCAGCGGGAAGACATATTTAACTTGTACTATTCTTTGGGAAGTTATGAGCGTCAAAGACAGTATATCTGTGACATGGTAGAAAAAGCGCAACAAAAAGGAAAGTAACAGGCACGAGATCTATAGGGCAGAAGTACTTCATGATACACAATGACCGGAAAGAACGCGTTTGTAGAGACTTCTTTATAAAAACATTGGACATCAACAGGAAAACAATTGATTACACACTTAAAAATAAGAAACATGGGGCATTTGTTGCGACGGATATGAAAGGAAAAGATCCATCGATCCACGAGCAGAAAAAGATTTTGTATGGAGTCAGATGAAGAAGTTACTGATATCGAGTGAAGAATGTTCACAATATGGATATTATGGGTTCTCTGCATTTTTGTCAAAAACTGAAATTTGCAAGATTAACTTTCATGAATGCTATTGTGTTTAACCGTAACAATACTATTATTGTTTACTTTTACAGATGTGTCTTATCTTTATAAACGTTTATACTTATACTGTTGTAAATAAATCATAACCACCATATTCACTTTCCAGTTTTGTGTGATGCAAAAAAGGTACCATATGTCATATGGTACCTTATTGTGCATTTTTAGAATACAACACACACAAATAGTTCATGCCAAAAGGACTTAAGTGTGCATATGGTTCCTTTTTGCATTCTGTTTACCTTAATATTGAATTATGCAAAAAGGAACCATATGACATAATTGATCAATTATCGCTTATTTATAACTGGATCATGTTCATTTTTTGCAAGCGCGAAGGTTGTATTTATGTCTAACCATATGCACAATTACAGTCCTGCTTTGTACGCACTTAATTTGATGTAGAGTTTTAAACCTTTAAACGCGATTTTCTACAAACTATTAAAATGTCACTTGGTACCTTTTTGCCCCAATTTTAAATCTAAGTTTATTGACATATACATTTCAAGAAAGCTTATACAATAGCCTAAGTCGTTTAATGGTAACTTTCATGTGACGACATTAGATGACACGTGATTATTTCAGCGTGATCGTTGCTTGTGAAACCTACAAGTGTTCGACCATAGTCCGGGAAAACTCTTTAGTGTGACGTTTGGATAGTCAAAGATGGTGACTGAACGATAAAATAAGAATAACAGCACTTCAAGCAAATTGAATAAATGGCTATGTCATCGATGGATTGTCTCTACTTTACTTCCTTATATATTCGGTATTTAATGACATGCAACCAAGTGTTTTCGACGATGCCTTAATTAGTTTAATTGAGCGAGTTACGCCTGCCGTAAAATTGCTATTGCAGTGTTCGACTATTTGATTGCTTCATTGTATACAGAATTGTTTGTATCCATAGCACGGTTGGTATATATTTATTAAATTTCGTATTTATATTTTTAACAGAGATATTGAGGTCAGTGAAATTATTTACTTTTAATTTTTGATGGAATGGTTTACAAAATTAAAGCCACACACCTTGAAATAAACTACATGTTAATCAATAAATATAGATGCAATTTAAAAGTGAGCAAAGTTGTCATTAAATCTATAGCCTAGTTAGCAAGTAAGTTAAAAAAAAATTAAAACCGAAAGTAGGATTTCAATACGTATACGTACATTTCGACAAACGCGATTATTTTTAAGTTTTTTAGCGCAAAATAGACGGATTTCTATCTTGTAACCACCAGATATATTCTAATTGAGATAGATAAAATTAAATCCATAGCCTAGTTAGCAAGTAATTTATTATTTTTCAAACGGTTCCGCTTTTAAAACCGAAAGTAGGATTTCTAGACGTATACGTCCATTTCGACAAACGCGATTATTTTTAAGTTTTTAAGCGCAAAAGAGACAGATTTTTATCTTGTTACCACCAGATATATTGTAATTTGCATAGATAAAATATGTTTCGTATTTATACATACATTTACTATGCCACGTATTTCATTTCAATGTGTGTGACTTTAATACTGGTACTGAAAGTAAATAATGTGACTTAAAAAAAAACTCTCTTCATTTTAATCAAATCTAAATATTGTGTTTTTGATTGAAAGTATTTTATTGACAATCGATGTCAATGTTTAAAAATAAATATAGTTCAAACTCTACGCTGTATGCAATATTATTTATAAACAGCCAGAAAAATACTCTGTCACCATTACGTTACTTGTATTCGGTGCACTTATTCATGGAAAGCTTAACGATTGAAATAATCAATTCATTGAAATAAATTGAGTGACCTTGGTTTATCAACATTTGTTCTACATACTGTAAATTATTGTCAATGCATATCCACTCGTGGAGCTTCTCAGCAACACAGACACGCGTTTGTGTCGACAAACGCCAACTTTATTTAATATTCAATATTATTAACAATTTAACCGTCATTTCGATATCAATATATGAAAGTTGTCATAGACTTTCGAAAGTTTGATAAAATATTACGCTACATGGTAAAGAGTGTGTTTCAAACACAGTATTTTAATATGTAAATGAGCAAAAGTTGACAATTAAGTTATAAAAAGACAATTATTTTTATATCGATCAAAGTATTTTTTTTAATTTAAATTGCCATATAGTCTGTCCTTTTTCCCTCAATTAAAAATGTATGCATTAAATTGTTAACCACCATAAATAACAGACAAAAACTCGATCCAAGTGTTGACAATCTGTCAACCCATATGTTTGTTCCAGAGGAAAACTATTGTTTTAATCATTCTAGAATAACAACCCAATATACGAATTTTCAAAAATGTTTTAATTTTTTTAATAACTCTTTAAAAGTATCTGGTACTCATCAACCTGTTTTCATTAAAGCGTTCAAACTTTTATTTAATCGTTCAAACTTTAAAGTGACAGCTGCAGATCTTATTATTTATTTTCATAATCGTCCTAAATTAGTAAAATATAGCTCATCAATCATTATTTGTTAAACACAACAACTGAATATGATAACTAAATAATGTATCATTTATCCGTTTTGCAACCTGAACATGGTCTCAAACAATAAAAAATGACCAATGCATGACAATACATTTGTCAGATATGAAAAGAGCTCTTCCCCAGTCCGACGGTTGGATCAATTATGACGACCACAAAACCTTCTCAAAGTCTTTTTGCACTTGATCATTGCCAAAATATAAAAATATTACATTGGTTTGTACTTTAACAATAGCTTCATTACTTGAAAAAACTAAACAAATAAAGATCTTGAAATGATGCGTTATTTTAATTGTAATTTTAACTATAAAAGCTTAAAACGAATTATTATCCACTTAAGCCAAAATGTTGCGCAAGAATGTGATACTTACCTCAATCGATCTGCTGTTTCTGAATGCAATGGCACACACACACACACACACACACACACACACCCGCCCACGCGCACGTCAACGTGCACGCACGCACACACCCACACACACGCGTGTGAGCGCGCGCGAGACAAAAACTGAGATTAACTAGTACTAGGTATTAGAGTCGGATTAAATAATTGCCATATTATTCATCACAGACGCTCGTAAGTTAGTTTTACCTTTTTCAGGGACAGAACTGATAGAAGATAATAGTAACAAGTACACAAATCCAAAGATGCCTCACGCAGATAAAGTGCGCGTCTTGAAGACGAAACTTCTATATTTTACGAAGAAAACACAAGAAATTAGCGGTCACTTGAAGGCTACAGCCAAAGGCTTTCATGAGCAGTATTTAGGAAAATAATTTTCAAAAATAATTCAATTCTTACTGTTATTATGTTAACGACTGTTATATCACTGGATCATTAATCTATGGAAAGCAAAAACATATATAGAACATGTTCTATATAATTTTACTCAAATGAATACGTTGTAGTTACGTAGAGTGTGAATATTTCGCTTTGGTGAATTAACTTTTTTATAACATAATTTTGATAGCATAATAAATATGACCGACGGAATCTATATGTGGTTTTTGACATTAAATGTTTAATGCTTTGCAGCATAAGTAAAGTATGCTATTTAGTACTCTTGAAATAGCAAATTATTTATTTAGTTGTTTATTCTTTAAAAAAAGAAATACAAAAGTACAACATAGCTGGAGTGTCTTTAAGTGTCCTTGGCGCAATAATGTCTGCTGTCGGTTTCGGTTTGTCGTTTTTTTACATTCGGTACTTCGTTGGCCTTAACGGTTGCAGGTAAGATGCTCTTAACAAAAAACTTTCAAAACAATTTCAGATTCATCAATATGACTTCGAAGTCGAACTTTTAAGTTTTAAAATTAGTTGAAGATACTTGTTGATTTAATTAGTTTATCGATTATAATAAATTTGTAAACAGAATCTCCACATTCAAATATCAACATTGGAAACGGCCTCATAATCCGTGCGTACAAAAAACTATGATCCATTAAATGCTGCCTTCAAAGGTTCGAGCCGATAATTATAATTTAAACGGCGCATGATTTTGATGATAATTTAAATATGTCACCTTTATTTGTTCACGAAGTTTCCCAAACCTTGATACTTCAAGAGTAAGTGTATGAACGAATGATCAGAGACTTTCACGATATACATATTGTATGAACGAATGATCAGAGACTTTCACGATATACATATTGTATGAACGAATGATCAGAGACTTTCACGATATACATATTGTATGAACGAATGATCAGAGACTTTCACGATATACATATTGTATGAACGAATGATCAGAGACTTTCACGATATACATATTGTATGAACGAATGATCAGAGACTTTCACGATATACATATTGTATGAACGAATGATCAGAGACTTTCACGATATACATATTGTATGAACGAATGATCAGAGACTTTTACGATATACATATTGTATGAACGAATGATCAGAGACTTTCACGATATACATATTGTATGAACGAATGATCAGAGACTTTCACGATATACATATTGTATGAACGAATGATCAGAGACTTTCACGATATACATATTGTATGAATGAATGATCAGAGACTTGCACAATATACATATTGTATGAACGAATGATCAGAGACTTTCACGATATGCATATTGTATGAACGAATGATCAGAGATTTTCACGATATACATATTGTATGAACGAATGATCAGAGACTTCCACGATATAAATATTGTATGAACGAATGATCAGAGATTTTCACGATATACATATTTTATGAACGAATGATCAGAGACTTCCACGATATAAATATTGTATGAACGAATGATCAGAGACTTTCACGATATACATATTGTATGAACGAATGATCAGAGATTTTCACGATATACATATTGTATGAACGAATGATCAGAGACTTTTACGATATACATATTGTATGAACGAATGATCAGAGACTTTCACGATATACATATTGTATGAACGAATGATCAGAGACTTTTACGATATACATATTGTATGAACGAATGATCAGAGACTTTCACGATATACATATTGTATGAACGAATGATCAGAGACTTTCACGATATACATATTGTATGAACGAATGATCAGAGACTTTCACGATATACATATTGTTTAATTACGATTGAACACAAACCGACTATTTACCGGCGTGTTTAACAACAGTATTTAAATTACATCATGGCGGTTAATTTACTATCATGATTGATTAGGCAACATTATTTTGTCTGCAACTGTCATGCTTCATCAGAGCTAAATGGAGAATGACCGAAAATATAATTTCTTTACCAAATTATTTTGTTACGCTTTTTTCTAAACCACATAATTATCATCTTATTTCGTATACTAATGTGTGTATATCATGGTAATAGTTAACTTTGTTACAAAAGGCACAACCTGTCTCATTACCGCCATACATACGTATCTTATAAGAAAAATATTTTATGGTTTACAAAACGTCATCAGTTATGAAGTTTTCTTTGTCTTTTCAAGGGGCAGTGATTGGTGGAGCAGGCGGGGTTACTAGTGGCGTTAAAGCGGTAGACCAATATGGGAAAGAATCAAAGGCAAGCCAAGCCGCAGAAGAGCTTTTAGAAAAGTATGAGTAAACGCGCAATGGCCTCATACAAACCTTCTACGGACTTATAGAAGTTCTTGGAAAGTACGAGATGGACCAAAAGTATCCTCTATTAACGAATTTCATCACAAAATTCCTCTACGGCTCTGTTAAAACAGCATGGTCAACTGCATATAAATTGATCTATCAAGTTGTTCAGTTATACGACTTGGCAAGAGCAAAGCACAAATCGTCAGTCAAGCAGGGATTGTTGCGCGGGCTAGTGTTGCTGGTGTCCAGGGGGCTAGAGCGGTTGTTGGATCTGGGATTGGTGCGAGAGCTAGTGTTGCTTGTGTCCAGGGGGCTAGAGCGGTTGTTGGATCTGGGATTGGTGCGAGAGCTAGTGTTGCTGGTGTCCAGGGGGCTAGAGCGGTTGTTGGATCTGGGATTGGTGCGAGATCTAGTGTTGCTGGTGTCCAGGGGGCTAGAGCGGTTGTTGGATCTGGGATTGGTGCGAGAGCTAGTGTTGCTGGTGTCCAGGGGGGCTAGATCGGTTGTTGGATCTGGGATTGGTGCGAGGGCTAGTGTTGCTGGTGTCCAGGGGGCTAGAGCGGTTGGCAGAGGACTTTATATAGCAGGAGGTGTTTTTGGGATAGCTCTAATACATGTTGATGTATATACACTCGTAAACTCAGCAATCGAAACTGCCGACGGAACAATGCCGGACTTGTCTAAAGACATTTATGCTCTTGCAGATGAGTTGATGAAGCAGTGTCTCAATGACGCTGAAATCAATCAGATGATAGAAGATACGATTCGCTGTTTATAACTTAAGACGAGTATTGTGACCTCTTACAAATTTAAACACGGATTGAATTATAATTTATTTTCGGGTCATTTAATTATTTATCTGATCTATTTCCATAAATAATTTTATATTTACCAACTTATTTTTTTTCTAGATTATGTACGTTCATGAGTTTTAGTTTGGAATGTTATATTGCACTAACGGTGAAAACCCCGAATCACCGAACTCGTCTTGCAGTTCATGTTACTAGTAATTTGTTACTTAGTCTGTAATGTAGCTTTTACCCTAAAAGTATATGAACATCGCTAAAAATACTAAGACAAAAAATAGCGTTGGCTTCTATCTCTGACTCGCCAACATTCTTTGAATTATGTCAGTGTTATGACAACATTATACGTAAATAGGTATAATGTATTAATATTCATAGACATGTATCCATACATGTACATGCATTAAACTCTTAACGCCACATAATTCATAAAATAAGTGTTTGCGGAAAGCATACGAGTTTAGACCAATGTCGTTTTAATTAATTGAAAATGATCATATTCATCTGAGTGTTTTGTTAGATATAACCGACATTTTTTAATCTAAAGTTGTTTGTACGAATCAAAATTCATCTGGTCCGCTAGCTTTGAAAGCATGTTACATCTAAAATGATACATAATAAAAAATGCACATCTGAGTGCCATTTTATTAAAACTGTAATTTTTTGGCGAAAAACATCTGACAACCGTAATCTTTGTGTGTCCTTAAAGTCCAGTACAATGATTTGCACGGCGTTCGTCCAAGATTCGTTCATTAGTGTTTTGTGGAGTGCTTTTGTCGTTGTCTAATTGTTCGGCCATTGGTCACCTCCGTTAAAGAAAGGACGTTGATAAAAAACTATTTCCTGATGATGCATCGGGGCGGGGCTTTTACTAGTTATATATGATACTCTTACTCGAGGAATGTATATCGAAAGTGTAAACATATATTAATGTTGAAGAATAATTTGTAACATACAATTGTTCTAAAAAAAAATGAAATTATAAACCACCTTTTTAATTACCTGCCGGAAATCACACTTTTAAAATATAAATTAATATTTATTTAATAAGTGAAACGGTTTATTAATTTACCTTTAAAGATTTGCCTATTGCATATATAATATTGCTGCGTCCGATTGTATATATAAATGCTGCATATATGTAAATTTGTTATTGTATTTTATATGATACTCATCCGTTATAAAGCCTTGCTGATATATTAATCAAGTTGTAGAGATGACATAAATGTACTTAATAAAGTGATTCTGTTTCTTAATGAATCAATATGCTTTTGTTGTATTACTACTTGTGTGTATGTATCATATAAATCAGACATCTATAATAGTGCTTATAATATGTATTAAATTGTTTGTATACAATAGACAATAATATAGACAATATTCTTACTACAAATATAGTCATACAAAATACAATGATATGGTGCTAGAAAAATTAAGAAACTAATATAATTTGCCAATTACCTACTTTCTCTTATTTCGGATCAGGCCACCATTTCAACACGACATTAAAAACTTAAAGACACGGAAATAATTGCCTTGTAACATGTTTGTTTGTAAAAGTATGTTACTCGTATTTCTTCATTTAAATTCCCGTTTAGGTTTACGTGATCTCTCCTGATTCACTGTTAATTGTAGTTTTAAGAACCTGGTATGAATGATTTGTATTGTATATTCGTCATACAAGTATACATTTTGTACGAACTTATTTACTATATACACATAAAACAAGAGTGCCAAACTGTCACAAGATACGCCCGTTCGAAGGTTTTGGACACCATGCTCAATGCTTGAAAGTGTCCTCAAGACCTAGTTATTGACCCGGCATGACCCATATTTGGACTTGACCTAGATATCACTTAGATGTAACATCTGACTAAATTTGGTGAAGATCAGATGAAAACTACTTCAATTAAAGAGCGGACAACATGCTTAATGCTTGAAATGCACTATGTGACCTCGTTTTTGACCCGGCATGACCCATGTTCGAACTTGACCTACATATCATCTAGACACAACTTCTGACCAAATTAGGTGAAGATCAGATGAAAACTACTTCAATTAGAGAGCGGACACCATGCTAAATGCTTGAAATGCACTAAGTAACCTCGTGACCTAGTTTTTGACCCGGCATGACCCATATTTGAACTTGACCTACATATCATCTAGACACAACTTCTGACCAAATTTGGTGAAGATCGGATGAATACAATTTGAATTAGAGTCCGGACAAAGTGGCGCCGTTGAAAATGCACTAATTGACCCTATGACCTAGTTTTTGACCCGGCATGACCCATATTCGAACTTGGCCTATATATCAACTAGATGCAACTGCTGACCAAGTTTGGTGAAGATCGGATGAATACAATTTGAAATAGAGTCCGGACAAAGTGGCCCCTTTGAAAATGCACTTATTGACCCTATGACCTAGTTTTTGACCCGGCATGACCCATATTCGAACTTGGCCTAGATATCAACTAGATGCAACTGCTGACCAAGTTTGGTGAAGATCGGATGAATACAATTTGAAATAGAGTCCGGACAAAGTGGCCCCTTTGAAAATGCACTTATTGACCCTATGACCTAGTTTTTGACCCGGCATGACCCATATTCGAACTTGGCCTAGATATCAACCAGATGCAACTTCTGACCAAGTTTGGTGAAGATCGGATGAATACAATTTGAAATAGAGTCCGGACAAAGTGGCCCCTTTGAAAATGCACTTATTGACCCTATGACCTAGTTTTTGACCCGGCATGACCCATATTCGAACTTGGCCTAGATATCAACTAGATGCAACTGCTGACCAAGTTTGGTGAAGATCGGATGAATACAATTTGAAATAGAGTCCGGACAAAGTGGCCCCTTTGAAAATGCACTTATTGACCCTATGACCTAGTTTTTGACCCGGCATGACCCATATTCGAACTTGGCCTAGATATCAACTAGATGCAACTGCTGACCAAGTTTGGTGAAGATCGGATGAATACAATTTGAATTAGAGTCCGGACAAAGTGATGCCTTCCGCCCGCCGCCCGCCGCCCGCCGCCCGCCGCCCGCCAAGGGGTTTCACATAATACGTCCCGTATTTTATACGGGCGTATAAAAATATATACTTCTTTATTTTGTTTCTTGTTATAACGGAATTCGTTAATACCAAATTGCAATCGTGACACATTGGAAAGGAATGAGTTACCGTTAGGTACGCGTAGCATTTTGTTGTAAACATTAAGTCGAAACGAATGTTTAAATATAAATCCACATTGCTGCATCCTTTATGGTTAAATTTCATGCAAACGAATTCCACATCACTCTGTCATCTATGATAAATCGAATTTTAAATTCTAACTAGAGCTTCGTCACAGACGTGACGAATACACCCACATGCCACATTGACATATAATATTTTGCATGTCGTCTTCACAAAAAACAGCGGCCACCATGCTCAATTTGTAAAACGCACTAAGTGACCCCTTGACCTAGTTTTTGACCCAGAAAGGCTCATGTTCTAACTTGGCATTAAGATCATCTCCATAACACTTCCGACCAAGTTTGGTGAAGATCGGATGTAAACTACTTGAATTAGAGAGCGGACACCATGCTGAATGTTAAAAAACGCACTAAGTGACCCCATGACCTAGTTCCCTAGTTTTAGGCCCGGAATGGCCCATGTTTAAACTTGTCCTAGAGATCATTTAGATAAAACTTGTGACCAAGTTTGGTGAGGATTGGATGGAAACTACTTGAATTAGAGAGCGGACAACATGGTGAGGTTTAAAACGCACTAAGATATCCCGTGACCTAGTTTTTGACCCGGCATGACCATATTCAAACTTGACCTAGACATCATCTAGATACAACTTCTGACTAAGTTTGGTGAAGGTTGGATGAAAACTACTTGAATTAGAGAGCGGACAACATTGTGATGTTTAAAACGCACTAAGTGACCCCGTGACCTTGTTTTGACCCGGCATGACCCATACTCAAACTTGCCCTAGACATTATCAAGAAACAACTTCTGACCAATTTTGGTGAAGATTGGATAAAAACTACTTGAATTAGAAAGCGGACATCATGGTGAGGTTTAAAACACACTAAGTGACCCCGTGACCTTGATTTTGACCCGGCATGGCCCATGTTCGAACTTGACCTACACATCATCTAGTTACAACTTCTGACCAAGTGTGGTGAAGATCGGATTTAAATTACTTGAAATAGAGAGCGGACACCATGCTCAATGTGTAAAACGTACTAAGTGACCCTGTGACCTAGTTTTTGATCTGGCATGGCCCATGTTCGAACTTGGCCTTCAGATCATCTAGATAAAACTTCTGACCAAGTTTGGTGAAGATCGGATGAAAACTACTCGAATAAGAGAGAGGACACCATGCTGAATGTTAAAAAACGCACTAAGTGACCCTGTGACCTAGTTTTTGACCCGGCAAGGCCCATGTTCGAACTTGGCCTAAGATCATCTAGATACAACTTCTTACCAAGTTTGGTGAAGATCGGATGAAAACTACTTGAATTAGAGAGCGGACAACATGCTCAATGTCTAAAACGCACCAAGTGACCCCGTGACTTAGTTTTTTGACCGGCAAGGCCCATGTTCGAACTTGGCCTAGACATCGTGTAGATACAACTTCTGACCAAGTTTGGTGAAGATCGGATGAAAACTACTTGAATTAGAGAGCGGACAACATGCTGAATGTTTAAACGCACTAACTGACCCCGTTACTTAGTTTTTGACCCAGCAAGGTCCATATTCGAACTTGGCCTAGACATCATCTAGATACAACTTCTGACCAAGTTTGGTGAAGATCGGATGAAAACTACTTGAATTAGAGAGCGGACACTTAATACGGACCGACAGACAGACCGACAGACCAACCGACCGACCGACAGACAAGTTCACTCCTATATACCCCCCTAAACTTCGTTGGGGGGTTTAAATATGGGCTTAGGTAAAATGCAGTTTTACGTTATAAAACGACAGTACACACACCATATACGGGGCATCACATCGCCTCCGCCCATTCAGTATTGGAACAAGGTCGTCTGTTTTACCGACCTATTGGCATTGTGTACACACCGGTCTTACTGACAATAACGTAGTGACGTCACCATCTATGTATAGAATAACCTATTTGTTGAACGCACTCAAGCAGCGACTCATTTTAATCCATTTTATATGGAAGATTCGAATTTAAAGGAACTTAGAAGAGTGTCATCCAATGACTATTTGTGTGGAAACTTGCAATTAAAGCGACATGTTTCTGATTTTAAAGGGATCTTTTCACGCTTTGGTAAATTGACAAAATTGAAAAAAGTTGTTTCAGATTCGTAAGTTTTCGTTTTAGTTATGATATTTGTGAGGAAACAGTAATACTGAACATTAACCATGCTCTAATATAGCCATTATATGCATCTTTTGACGACTTTAAAACCTAAAAATTATAAAGCGTTGCAACGCGAAACGATTGAATAATTTGGAGAGTTCTGTTTTTGTCGTTAAATTTTGTGAAACTACGAAGATTGCTTATATGAGGTATAAAATACGTCGAGAATGTGTACTCGGCGGAATAGCACAGTAGGCTAAAGCGTTTTTGGATTATTGACGCAAAGCGGCAATAATACACAGTAGCCAATCTTCAGCCTAATTTGCATATTACTGCAAACTTCGGAGCACTTCTGTCTACGCCGCAGAACTAACTCTCTGTTAACGCAACGCAATTTGATTGGGTGTTGTGAAAATGTTAGTACATGCGCATTGCTAGTATTCTCTATATAACGATAAAAGCCGTTACCGAGAAAAAGTATCCGAATGTACAATACTCGATTCACACAGGCGATATTTTAGATTGTATGTTTCCCTTTAACTCTTTCCTATTGAAGCTGGTCCGAGACTAGTAACACACTAAACATCGCAGTGGCGAAGACAGGGTTCAGAAACTTGAATGTTTTTCTAAATGAACTTAGTTTCCTTTTGAATCAGGGCCACGTTGTGAGATTTCATGTCAATAATCCACCAGTACTTTCAGTGCTTTGATTACTTCAGGACTCTGGCAGGACTCCAGGGGTTACTGGTTCGAAACCTGCTCCGGGCAATGTTCTTTTCCTTTTTTTAATTTTTTTCTTGATTTTTTACTGGAGCTTTTACTATCCAATGTTTACATTTATCAATATAAAGCATTTAATGAATAAGTTAAAAAAATGCCAAAATCTGTGAAAAGACCCCTTTAAAAAATATGGTAGTGTTTTAGTTCCATGGAAACTATAGTTAAAAAGAAACTCCTTTTACTTAAAGAAAATAGTTAAGGGCTAACCAGGAACATTTCTTATAAGTTTTATCAAATTACACATGCCAGTTTAACCTAAGAAGTTATTGAAGAAAATATTGACGCAGAAAAATGACATACGGTATTGAACAAACATAGCTACCCAAGCACTTCGTGCTTAGTTTTAGCTTAAACTTAGCGCAGGTAACAACCAAGGAAATTAACCAACCGGTTCAAAAATCGGCTTTCAAAATATTCGACCGATATCCATAACGTAACGGGCATTGTCATCATAAGACAATGATGTTTAATAAATACAACAAAAAACTGTGGTATGAAACTTTTTATCCAAACAAATTATTGTCGATTATGCCGCATTGTAAGCGAAATAATGCTCGTGCGCAAACGTAAGTATTCATGTATTGACCATAGTTACAATAAGCCTCGAACAAACCCATCCGCCACCATCTGGGAATACCAGGCTTCATGCATATTCCCAGATTAGCCTGAGCAGCCCACAGAGCGCGGCTAAAATAAGTAAGGAACATAAGACAAGTTTATCTCGTTTAATAAAATGTCCCTAGCTACCTTGATGTTAGATAACATACCAAATCAACACTGGGATAAATGTATGTTTGACTAGCAAACGAAGAAGATAGACAAAAACAATAATTTATCAAATATACTAAGTCAATATAAAGGTATTTAAATGTAAATGCAACACTTGCTTTTTACGGACAAGTTGATAATACAAATGTTCATTGTAAAAGTTAATTTCGAAAATGCATGTGCATATGTAAACTTCCATGTATATATACGTTAACTTAGGTGAAATATTTTATTTTATTGTTTGAACTAAATGTATCTCAATTATTTTATTTTAATATTTAGCAATATAAATATATATATATATATATATATATATATATATATATATATAATGTATATGACAAAACAAAGATTATCGGGCCAACTTTTGTTGTTTATATTTGTCCTATACACTTATAATGTAGCGTGTTACGGAAACAACAAAATTCTTAAACTAGCGAGTTGAAATATATTTATAAAAACATATATCTTGAAACCTTCACCACTTCGCCAAAAAAAAGAGAATTAAAACATGGTCTCCGAGTCAACAACTTTAACAATAAAGGCATGAATTTTCGTACGGACAAAAAACACAACAATAAGCAGCATAATATCTTAGCATATTTGTTACAAAACGTTATTGCTTCATCACAAATTGACATTTTGTAGAATGATAAAGCATGACGATTTCTAGGAAGCTGGCTAAAAATCGCGTTAATAATACATGTAAATTAACAATAAACATCAGACATCAAATCAATATTTCAAGCACACAATACTGTGTATTTTACAAACACACACGCCCCCCTCCCCCACACACATTAGTGCTTGGTTCCATCCCATGTCTTAGACAAGGTCAAGCTTGAATGATATAAGCGTATTTGGAACGGTCATGGGCAACAATTGTCTAGGTTTCAAAGAGTTTTATCAGGCATTTTTGGTGAAATACAAAACAGCAAAGTGAACTTAATCCGTCATGAATATGTTTTTTTAATGTTTTGGATAAACGAAAGCCATTAGCAAACGGTAGTGTCTGTTTCAAGCGGTATTGCTACAACACACACCACTCAAATCGTGTTAACCAAGATACATGTCATTTGAATTATTCAAAAACTTCAAAAAAGGTTCATATTAATGTATCATTACAGACGGATATGCATTATTCTGAGTCCAACTAGATCATGGTCAAAAAGACGGGTGATATAGATATGTTTGGATAGGTAACGGTCATGAGCAACAACTGAGAGAAAGAGTTGGAGCAATTTGAGTTGATGCTAAACGAAACTGTTAAATCTACTTTCCCTGTCACAGAAGGAAAGACGAAGGACAGACATAAGGACGGATTAGATGAACATTCACTATAAGCCTCCCGAATCAATAATCAAAAGAGGGAGTAGAGGCATAAAAATGGAATGGCTTTGTTATTATGACAATCGTTAACGACAATATTCCACAAGCCTTTGAAGTACGTCGCTCATTATTAATTAAACTGTAAAGACTATGTTGCTTGACCCTCGGTACGTACAAGGTACATGTACTAGCAGATATTACCACATGAAAGTTTACAACAGACACGATTGTCAAAAGCTAAAGAAATTTCCAGACAACTGCAGGGTAGTGTTGAGCTTCATACCAGGTTTGTGTCAAGGGCCATCATGATGTTTACAAAAGACACGGAAGATGTTTGTCAAAGGCGTGCGGAAGTAATGCTGATTTCAAAATATGGTTACATTATCAAATAAGTAAACACGGGTATCAAATAACCGTTCCTATACGATTCCTTGCATATATGTGAGAGGAAAAATAATTACAGAAAATAAAGTTATTCCTATGAACTTCGGAAGAATTGCCTAAGATTTTGATTATTCATTAACAATGAAAACACGCATTTTTGGTGAAATTTGCTTATATCTTATATAATGTTAACACCAAAAGCAAAAAAGGAATTAAATAACAATGTTTTAAGAAAGCAATATGCAGCCATACAAGTGTAGCGATACTTCATGTTCTACATATTTCAATTTACAAACAAAATCACACTCAACTTAACAACACATGTCGATTAAAATAATTTAAATCAAAATACAAAGTTTTATCGGAACATAAAATATCACAGTTTCTCACCTATGACCACTTTGTAACAACACAGTTTTCTATTTACAGAGACATTTGATAATCCAAAATTGTATCGCAGGTTAAAACTGATTCATTTAAAAATGCTGTCCACTTTCTTTTTCACTGTAAATGGCTCGGCCGTAGCGTGAGTCTTTGATGGAATTTTGTGCCGTTTTCTAGGCCAAGTAAATGTATCATACCCCCCAGGCTTTGTCGATTCATGGTTCACTGGCGATGACCCTGAGGTGTTAGTGAAGCCACCAACTTGCCCCTTATGTACACTCAACACGTGCGTGTGTGTCGTTTTCATTGAATTTAAATTTGCTTCATTCATAGACGCAGACATTCCAATACCGTGCATTTCATTTTCTTCGTCTTCAAATTCGTCATTGAAACTCATATTCGAGAATGCGGAATCCTCCATATTTCGATCTGCTGGACGAGGGCTTTTTGACTTGTGAGATTTTAAATACTTGGTTTTATCACTAAATTCATCAACCTCGTCTTCATCTGAATCGTATACATCTTTAAACTTTTGATAGCTTGGCTGTGGTGTATTCACATTAGAATCTCGCGCTTTTTCAGCATCTCTGTTCGCGTTTGTATTAGTTGACTGCAACTTTGAATCGGAAAACATTGGAACACTGTCTGGACTGGTAACGTATTTTACGGCAAGTGTCGTGGTCAACATTCCAGCCGGTGCCTGTTGTAAAAGAACCGGCTTTGTTGGAATGGTTTCAATTTGGGTGTTAACAGTTTTCGTTTGAAAATTAAACAAGGGCTTCACATACATAGACTCACGTTGTTTTGGATCGAAGTTCTCTTGCAATGCTTCGGACCGATAGTTCAAACTATCGGCACTAAAACTATTTGAAACACCGTTCCTTTGATCAACAAGAGCAGATTTTGTAACGTCAGAAAAACCAGAGGCAAAATATAAAACTGCATCAGTGGAACTGGAAGAACGTTTCATGAATGGGGCGTTGCTGAAGATATCATTACTAAGAGCGGTATCATTATCGCTGTCGTCACTCTTAGCTAAGAGACCAACGAGCATCTCACCTCCGGAACTGTGGCGTCCTTTTGCCCTCGGCCTTTGCCTCACGGATGCTTTTTGTACATCATCTTTGTTGACGGAAGACCGTGGGAGGCGTGGTTTGGGTGGCACAGCTGGCTTTCCTACTGAACCTTGCTTCGCAGAATCTGTTTTGCCATCACCAATAGCTTGCAGCAAGGTGGAGCTAGGCCTCTTCTTGCGGACTATTTTCTTTTTAAATGGTGCAGAACCGAAAATATCCGTGTTTTCAAGCTTCATTACTGGGGAAGAAGACGCCGAATCACCAGTAGATGAGTATTTTAATTGTCTGCTGTCAGTAGCAGTTTCAGTACCTTTCTGTCCAGCATTTGTTTGTGACCTGTAGTCATCTTCCAGCTCATCGTCATCGAGAAGAGGTCGAACGCCGTGCTCATGCCCAATTATCGGGTCTGGTTTTTCCGGTGGCGTACTCTCAACATCCTGCTCTGATATACTTCTACGAGGAGCTGGTATAGGGTGATGTTTCGGTGTAGGATCGTATTCTTGGCTAGACGTCGAGATCATGGAGATAACGTCGTGATCCTTTTTCGTGGTGTGCACGCTTGGTCGACTGCCGTATTCATCGTCCAACTCTCGGTAATAAAATTCTGTCCCTTTTTGTTCCGAGATAGAGTCTTCATCAGCGTGAGAGGAACTGGACTCGCGGCGTTTTCGAGGTTTGATTACTTGTCCAGATGGCGTTATGTGAGTATTCTTAGGAAGATTTTTCTGAACTGACGCCAATTCAGCTTGTTCTTTGTAAGCTTTAACGTCAACATTATTAGATCTGTTCACATTAATTGTGATTTTCGTTTTCACACTTTTCTCGTCTTTAACGTCATTGTCATCAACTTCATCCAATTTACAATACTTGGAACCAATTTTATCCTCCTTTTCTTTCTCATTAGACACTACATCAATCCGCTCTTTGCTATCACCAGTGTCAACAAGCTTGTTGTACTTAGAAGCCATTGATAAGGCTCTAGACAAAGGATTTGAAGGAAATTTCTCCACGGGTACATTTTGTGTTTCTGCCTCATGTTGACGTTTTTCATGCAAACCCTCCATCTGCTCATGATCACTGTCATCACTTTCTGAATCGCCAACTACAAAGGCAACAATCATTTTAAAATAAAATATCTAACAGACAGAATTTTATCTTGTCTAAACGCGTTAATGCAAATTTATTTCCTATTTATGACGCATCTAACTTGTCACCTAATGTACGACTTTTAATTGGTTTTCCCGATTTGATTGCAAGTTATTATTTTAGTGATTTGTATCAATAAGCCTCTATCTGGGAATACGAGGCTAAATGCATGTGGATAAATTTTCGTCTTAGATTAGCCTCAGCAGTCCACACAGGATTATCAGAGACACTTTCTGTCTTAACTGGATTTTCGTTAAGAAAAGACTTCCTTTAAGCAAAAAATAACATACAAGCGGAAATGGTTGCCCCTGATAAACCTCTGCAGACTGCACATGCCAATCTGGGACAACACTTCCTGCACATGTATTAAACCCTGTCTTCTGGAAGACCATCTTATATTATTATTTTGGCAATAAATTGGGCTTTGGAAGGTCAAGAAAACACAAGTCACAAGATGATAATGAATATGGAGTGTATTCTTTACATATCACAAGTATTGCACTAGCTCTTACTCATTGGCAAAGTGTGTAAAATCTACTAGCAAATTAACTACCTATATAGCTATTATGCAATAACTACTAATAGTAAATAACAATACATACAAATCATTTACATACATACCATTTAGCATTAAATGTAACAAGACTATTGGCTATTATATATTAATACTGTAAATAACAATCATAAAGGAAATTTACAGTGTAAAGCATTCAAAGTCATGTTAATGATTAATGTCAAAGTCATACCCTGCATAAAGACCAGATGTAAAAGAAAGGAAAGACAGATTGGATTCATAATGTCTCTTTGTAAAAGTAAGCAAAGCCAGTATACCAAATGCCCTCCCCGCTCACTTGAGATCCCAAGCAACAAGCAAAAAAGTTTCCAAAGTTTCCCCAAACAATTCTAAGGAAAACAACCTCAACACCTGGCTGCCATGTTTTGAAACAGCAATAATTGTAAAACTCAGACCTGAAATATACAATTTTTCTATGTTCTTGGCAAGATTTAACATGTGACCTTTCAAGCGTTCAAATTTTCAAAACCATATTTTACTTGTCTATGAAATAATAACAAAAACGTTACATACAAGGATTATAGAAATTATGCAAACAAACTGAGAATGTTTTTCTTTAATTGAACTTAGGGACTTTATTTTTGATGCAACATTACACAGTTTTAAAATCATTTGAGATATCATTTGCGTAAATGTTGTAAAAAAGTTTCATGAAAATTTGGCAATAAAGAGGCCTCTAGAGTGTTCACATGCTATTTCTTTAATTTGACCGAGTGACTTTGAATTTTACCCACATGACCCAGTTTCTAACTCTGCTGAAATATCTTAAGGACAATTCCTTGGTCGAAGTTACATGAACATTGGGAATTTAATGTGGCAGGTTTTGCAATTTTCCTGTTGTTTACTCAGAAGACGACAGGCAAATGTTGAAAATGCATGACCAACAAAAGCTTACCATCATTTAAAAAATGTTGATAATCCCAAAATATTCATATTCTTCAATGACAAACATATATTTGTCATACTTGCCATCTCTTTGATCATCAATCAATAGCAAGAAAATCATCATGGTATAATACATATACATATGTTCCAGTCTCTGGGAGAACCGGACATAATGCATGTGTGTAAAGTAATCCCACTGATAAGTGTCTTGTTAACAAAAATCCAGTTATGGCTTAAAGTGTCCATCCAGATTGGCCCTTGCTGATACTTCACACACATGCAGTAAAACCAGTTTTCAAAGAGACTGGATAAAAAAAGAGAACATCATGTTAGTACTGAATAAATGTAATGAAGCAAGACTGTATCCAAAACAAGAAGAAAGAAAATGGCTTGAAAAAATGACCTCAAATGATGTCACTATACTGTGTGCATTTGATTGTTTAAACGATGTGAAAAAAAATAAAGTTTTTTTATGCCATGAGGTGTTATTTGATAAAAGGAGGCAATAATGGGAAAAACGTCAAGTACCGGTAAATAACTATAAAAAAATTACCATAGAGCCAATACATTTTTATCACACACCATTCAATGCCTATTATAAGGAATCATGCAAAGAACTTCCTTAAGTCCAACTTCCCAAAAATAGTCAGTCTTATATATAAGACCACACATTTTTTAGTTGTCTGATATTTATCAATAAAGTACGCAAATCTAACAGATTTTTGGAGTCTAAATTTATCATGTCACTGAATAAAACAACCTAATATCAGAGCAAATAAATACAGTTGCGCTATTTTTGTCACGCTCTAAATTTGTTCATTGTCCAATTATAAATTAAGCCAAAACATGTAACAGTTTTATGTAACCTGCACGTGTCAACCGTGACAATGTCCCTGAATAGGATTGTAGTAAAAGACTAATTAAAACTGCTATAGGTCAAGAAAATAATTCTGCACGTAACACACGTGATACCCCATAAGTGCACAACATTTAAACAAATCAGATTATGTTTTAAATATACATATACATATAGTCAGATTGCAGTTTGTATCAATTTGAATAAAACGTTTTTAGTATTGTTTTATTAAAATGTATTGTTGCCTTAAGTATTTCACAACGGCAATATTAACTTATAAAGATTGAGAATTTGCGCTAGATTATATGTGTCAAATATAATTATCATTTTTGTCTGCACATTTTTGGCAGGTTGTTGAACCAAATATCTGACTTTTTTTAGCTTTCTGAATATCTGCCTTACCTATATGGAGCAATAAGTATTAACAGTCAAATGAATTTGAACATAATGGGTTATGTAATATTACATCTGACCAATAAAGTTGTACAAAAATATGATACTATCAAAAAAATGTTCAACAAAACTCTTTGTTTTTAATAACAGCATGAAAACATAGTTTATCACATTTTGAACGCCAGAGGCACAAGAATTGTAAATTGTGCATATGTAATTAAAAAGAAGACACATTGTTAGGGTTAACAATCAATTACCAAAAAATATACTCAAACACAGTCTTTTAAAAACTTAATAGGCTAATAATTTATAGACTAAGCTTCATTTACCATATCAATAACTTATTTTATAGGACATAAGTCTAAAAACATAAAAGAATTCCAAACAAATCAAAATTAATACAACAGAGATAATTAGTACAGAGTTATTATTCAGCATGATGTTCAACCTGTTAAACATAAAACGACCAGTCATTTTTAAACATTACACTGCATACACTCTTAAAATGAAACAACTGACACAACACTTAAAATTTTAGAGTTTATATTGTATTTTAGAAACCTTGCTGTTTCTTTCTAAATCCTGTTTTTCATTGTCGTGTTTGTAGCATTCTACAGACTATTTGACAGTGTTCAATAATTATATATGATATTATAAAGAAAACATGAACCTGACAAAGATTTATTAAAGTTTAAGTGGTTTGGGAATCTGATTTTTAGATCATTATTTAATATGCAACAAATGGATCATAATTAAAAATGTCAACTTCAATTATCTGTGCGCTGGTTTTATAATATTAAGTAAATTGGAAATAACAGTCAAACACTTCAACTCCATATCATTGAAACCAATCTGAAATATAATGTGTCTTGTTTGAATTTCTTTGATGCAAAGAAGATCTGACACAACAGATATGACAACCTTTATTTCACAAACCTATTAATGCTCAAACATATTTCTGTAAAGCAAATTAATATACAACAAACTTAGACCCATAGACAGACAACTGACCCATACACAAACAACTGCATCTATAATTGTCTAAACACATGAAGGGAAAGTATAAAGTGACAATACATGGTTTAATTATACACGATTTCCGATTACAGGGTTTTGGAAACAATTTTAACTTTGATGAATTCCTTAGAAAATTGTTGCAAAGACAACATAATAAAAGTATAAAGTATTACAATTACTCAGTTATAGATAACAACATTTAAATATTCATGATTAACATTTTGCAGTTTAAAGTTCACAATTACATGTAAGATAGAGGATAAGTTCAATGC
Source organism: Dreissena polymorpha (assembly GCF_020536995.1). Taxonomy (NCBI): domain Eukaryota; kingdom Metazoa; phylum Mollusca; class Bivalvia; order Myida; family Dreissenidae; genus Dreissena; species Dreissena polymorpha. The sequence goes on from NC_068356.1 coordinate 6,320,452, forward strand.
TATCTTGATGAGTTTGTTTATTTCAGTGGATTATCATGGTATCATGGTAGCATGATGGATACAAAGTGATTCAAGTGATGATGCCAGGGTATAAGTGAGATAAGGTTATGTCCAATTTGTCTTAACTTGAGCCCAGGTTGTCAACCAAGCAATGCCCAGTAACAAGGGAAGCTATTGTGTCCCAATAAATGCAGGAAGTGTATCACTGCTCCCATATCGTTCCCAGCACTCCATTTCCAGTTGAGGACAAAGCACACAAAAGCTCTGGAATACAAGCACATACCGGACATACATTCAACCATCTATATACGTGTACCACACTTTGGTGACCACAGATTACGCAGACGTTTGTGGAAGTATCAATTTTACTTCACTGTATCAATCTACATGTCCACAAGCAAGTTGCTTGTCCCAATAAATTAATGATGTCTTTTACATTTTATTTTAAGTCATTACTCCCAGTATGTGCCATAAAATATGAAATATAAAACAATGGCTTATGCCAGTGTATAGAAATTTCATGTTATTTAAATTAACACTGAATTTTTGTTAATAATTTTCAACCTCTATATTGAACAAATGAAAAGCCAAAAAAATATATATATAATATTTTCTAGACAGTATTTTCACTATTCTTACATTTAAATTCAACCATTTTATATAATGAAAACACCACAACCATATGATACAATGTAACATAATACATTAACAGAAAGATCTTCAAGACAGAATCCTGACAATTATGGATTACGGTCGGAAATCAAGTCCATACCCCATTTAAATGCCATAAAACCCCTAACAATTGGAGCAATACATATGACAAAATATATACATATATATAAACAAATAAATATAATGATAGTCTGGTTAATGTGAATCTTAAAGAATAATGCAATAATAGTCTTTGAAAAAACAACAAATTGACACAGAAGATGTCCGTTTCATTGAGAAAAAAAATCCCATCAGAAACAATAATGAGCAAGTCTCTGGTAACTATGGACTTGCATGTATGTACAGGTAACTATGGACTTGCATGTATGTAAAGTATCATCTAGGATTAGCAGTCTGCAAAGTTTAATCTGGAACAGTACTTTGCACTTTTACGGAATTTTTCATTTAAGAGAGCCTTATCAAATCACAAATGTAAGCAACTAATCACGGGCGACACTTTCCGTCTAGACTTACGCTTTTGTTTAGCAGAGACTTCTTTTTAACAAAAAATTCCATAAAAGTAGAGTGTCATCCCTGATTAGCACAGGCTCAACTGGGAGAACACTATACACAATTCATTAAGAGCCGCTTTCCCAGAAACTGACTAATTTATTTTGCAAGAAAGCAATACTTGAACACACATAAGAACAAGATGTTTTGTATAGAGCATGCTTAGCACCAGGTTTTCAAATTTTAGGGCAGATATACTGGATTCAAGGTTTACAATCATTCATATAAAAATAAATGTTTTCTTGTATAGTTGTTTCAGGTCTGAAAACTGTTAAGACTAACTTTGAGACCAAATTTGCATAGACAAAAAATTAATAATATTTGAACAGAAGTGACACCATGGCATCCACCATCCACCAATCAAATAGCTCTCTGACATGCACTTTATGGTCAGATTGCAAACCGCACTAATTGACCTACATTGAAATGTCAGATTGTAAATGAATGTAAGTTTTCTTTGACCAAATTACTATTTGGCATACTTGACAAAATAAACTATTAACCTGCATTCCATGATGCCAATTTTCATAAGGCCATAAACAAGAATCCAATTAGACATTGACTTTAACTGACTGATCCAATTTCTCACAGGCACACAATCACCAAAATGAATTACACATAATGGAATCACTCATCGTCCCACAAACTTTAGCGCAATAGCTCATTGAAGAACACCAAATGCATGTCTGGCCAACACAGAATGCAATATGCCATATTTGTTACACATAATGCAATGCCCCTATGGCTCACAGAATGAAATGTCTAATTGGTCCAAAAACACTACTTGTAATTTTTATTTAACACACAGATTGTAATTTCTTATTGAGTCACATATACCAATACAAAGTCTCTTTGACCTGAACTGGCAAATGCAATTCTATATAGCTTAGAAAGAAATCAGTCGATGGCTGACAATGTAGAATGCAATTTATTTTCTTATCTGCCCACAATAAGAAATGGAAAGTCCCAAATGCAATGCCTTATTGGCACCTTCTCCAATATATGCAAGTTATCATTTGCCCACAATCCCAAACACAATGTCTCTTTCTCATAATCTCCCATATTCAATGTCCCATTTGCAAACAATCACAAATTTAATATCTCTTTGACACATTCTCCCATATTGCACACAATCCTAAATGCAATGTCTCTTTGACCAATTCTCTCACATTAAATTTCTCATTTGCCCACAATCCCAAATGCAATGTCTTTTTGCCCAATCCTCTATATTCAATTTCACATACGCCTAAAGCCAGTAAGTCATTTTTTATAGACACACATTCAATGATGCAAATTTTAATTGACTGGCATTTAGCTATCCACATAGTCATTTTTGAAGTCTTTTCATTCAATAACAGCTACATTATGTTTCTAGTCTTCTTCATTTTTTCAAACATATGATTTAGGGCAAATGTTAGAATTGTGTACACGAAAAACAAAATAACAAATAAATCCAGGTATTTAAAAAAAGTATAAACAATTTACAATGAACTAATATTAAACAGAATGAGGTGGGATTTCATACATCGACAAATAATGAATAGAATATGATAGTCAGAGTAGGATTGGAGAAAGCTGTAAAATGCAATTAAGAACTGAGGAAAACTTTGAAGAGTCAAGGGCAGCAACTCTGTCCAAACATGCAGATGTATCTTGCAAAGACCCGCAACTCTTCATGATCAAATGCTGGGGAGGTATTTCATGCTGAATATGGTGTCACATGGCGCAGATATGATTTGCTGAGGTTATCTAACTTTGGTTCCTGCAATACCAAAGGAGAACATGAGCATTTGTTTGCCAATGAAGTAAGAGTCTTGAGTGGAAACAGAAATTGAAAGAGAAACACAATAAACCCTATTCAACTGTACCAATGGCTGACTGAACTGTGTGCCAAAGGGGATAGCTTTTTTGCAGTAGAGTTCATTAAAAATTTTAAATTGTCCGATAAAATTATATTGTTTATGTTTAATAAACTGTTACATTTTTATCAATTGTTTTGTATTTCAGTGGCAAACAAATACTGTCCTCCAATGGCCAACAGAAAGGTCATGGTTCACTATACATCATATACCATACATACATGATATACTATATATACATATATAGGAGAAGATCAGAATTGCAGTAGCCTCAGTATTTCAACAAGCCTTGCGAATAAGACTTACTGTAATTTTTTATTTTTTTTGGTTGTCCTATAATTTAGATACGCAAAATATTTTTGAAATACAGGTGTCCGTAAAAATGCATGATCAAAGTTTCACCAGACAAGCAAAACAGGGCAGAATTCTGGTTTAATAGCATTGTAAAAGAAACTGTCACAAAAATTTTGAGTCGTATATTATGGACAAAAACCCTTATGTCCAGAAATTTAGAGTCACACAAATTTTTATTATGGCAAAAAAAGGAGGTGTCCAAAAACTTGGAGTACTATAATTGCCTTGTGTGCACACACGGTCAAACTATTTTACTTTTGATTGGAAGCATAACAACATCTAAGTGTAACACACTCCTATTATAATGGACTTAATCAATTTGTCAGTTGGTATGGTGACAAACTGGGATCCCGGGGGATCTGGCGTACCAGGCATAAGTAAGTTACCAGCACTTGTTAACAGATATGTGCAGATTATTTACTGGTATACTTATATCCCAAATGTTGATGACGTGTTTTGCAGCTAATGATATAGAGGTAACAGTATTGAAGTGACATCACAGTCTAAATAAAGAATGATCAGTTTGACAATTCATTGAAACAAATATTTCATACATAGGGTTGTTTGGAAAATGACAAATTGGTTATGTTCAAGAGACATTTCCAGCTTATTCCTACAGCTTCAACAACAAGAAACCGTCGGAGACGGGTGATGATCCCCAAAGGATTTTTTGTCACAATATTGCACTATATATTCAGATAAAAGGAAACGTCTTGAGGGGCATAACTTTGTACAAAATAATACAAATTTTGGGGGAGCATAAAAATGGAACTGGGATTTGCAAAATGTAGCCTAACAAGGCACACGCACTGCATTAAATGGTAGTGGCTAGGTTACGATAACCTACAAAAATACTTTTTTCTATTGTCTATTCATGTTGTTTAGCAGTTTTTAATGTACTAGTAAAACAAATGATAGTTATGCTCACAAATTTGAAGAACGAGTCTCCAATTTTGAACACACGGACCTTCTGCCACATTTCTGTCAAGCTACATTCTTTACATTTCCAATTTTCCCCTATTTTTTTTACAAGCAACTTAAATTCAATACAATTTATATAAATTCAATAATAGATAACAAACTACATTTTATACACTTTGCCAACATAACATTTTATTAACTAAATAAGTCCTATTGCTAAAAAAGTGGTATTGTAGTTAAAAGCTTATTTTGGAAATTAATTTTTTTTTATTGAATGTTTTTCTTTGACTAAGCAACTAATTATATGGTAGGTCAATAGTAACATTTATGATTTCTGACAACTTTTATCATCGACCGCACACTTAAAGGTGTGCCAGAATATCTACATAGCATGTACAATTCATTCTTCGCAAGAGAACAGTAAGGATTCTACTTTCACATACCATATTTGGATACAAAAAGCACAAGACAATTTGCACAGAAGTGTCACATAAGCATAAAAACATAAAATAAGCGGAGAGAAAGAAGTCATTCCTGTTTCCATTTAGGTCGATATGAATTTCAAAATTTAATCTTATTTTATAACACCATGGAGTAATTCCATCAATATATCACGATGTAAGGATTGAAATAGCTGTAAGCAAAGTCATGATTTAAAGAATCATAGATGTAATGACCTGCATTATGAGATAATGGGTCTCATGTCATATGCTGCCAGCAAAGATCTAGACCAGCCAGTGCATAACACGCTGTCTGATCAAGAGTAACCCTATATGCTAAAAGACATCTGAGTCAAATAATGGAGACCAAACTTTCTGAATGGCTAAACACATGGTCAATACAATCTCATCAATCAGTCCATTATCAATCAAACCCATTCAGCCTAAATGAAGCCCTATGTCTAAGTGATAATACTCACCCGCCTTCTTGAAGGGGGCGTTCTGAAATGGGTCGGTGGATGAATCAGAGCCAGACATCACCAGGTCTTCTCGGCTTTTCACGTTAGATATACCTGCAATCGAATTAGTCTAGGTGTATAACAGACTAAAGGTCTAGTAAAACTGCTAATATCCACAAACAAGTAACAATATTGTTGTGGTCTTACTGTTGTACTGATCAGGGCTCAGGTCCATGAGTCATTTCTTGAGAAAAAAGAACTGACATCAAAATTTTATATTTTTACCATAATAACCATTTGTCAGGAAACCAGTCTCTTTAAAACTGTCTATTCAAACCCCAAAAATATCATGAATATACAACAATTTACAACATAAACAAGCAAATCATCCATTTACAGTTTGCTTATTCAGATTTTTTTTTACATTGTCAATACTATTTCAGTCGTATCCCATCAGTCAATTTAACTACTCACACCCTTTCCTGTGTAAGCTCCTTTATCAGTACTAAGTGCACATAATTATGGTGGTAACTTACAACTGCCCTACTTGAACTAGAGGTATGGGGAGAATGGTTGTCAAAAGGATTCCATGACTGACCTCAACTTAAGTGACCGGGCAGGGGAAACTTACTCTATCAGACCTCTACCAACTGAACTAGCTTGCCCAAGAAACTACTTGTTCTGATCATTTAAAGTACACTTCTAAATCAAAGATTATCCCATTATTGTGGAATCTTTACTTTAGATTAGAATCAAGAACATCAAGCAAAATAGTGTGCTTTTCTGCAAAAAGTGTTGAAAAGCAAGAGGGCTGAACAGGCTTTTTGACTCTCACTGGAGGATATAACACATACTGCTATTGGATCCTCTACGTAGTTTGTCAAACTCTTTGCCAAATATGGTGTCCTCAGTCTCATTGCCAAAGTTGTCTTCTTCGAATGGATTCCACTCATCCATAGACATTGTGCGGGCCATGCCTTGAGTTCTACAAATACACAACGCTCGTGTGACTGCATACTGTATATCAGTACTAGTTAGTGCAGTTTGGTTTGCTCATCAGTCTATAATGATTTATGATGCATGTTGGATTTAACATTCAGGAAAATTATTCATATACTTTTTAATATTTGTCTTAAAAGAAACATGTACATCCCCTCATCCATGGAGTTCATTGAGATATTGATTTATAATTTTACTTCATTTGAGTCTTTCAACACAAAATGATGAAAATAAAAACAGCAAACGATAACATCACAAATTGTAATTAAAATTCTAATTTTAGATTTACACATCTTTCTATAAAAAAAACACTCACACAATAATCCATGTAAAAATATCAAATTCAGAATGTAAAACTGTCTAATTTTAAGAGAAAGAAGTAAAACGAAGTTGCATTTCTATCTCAAAAATATTTGTCCGATTAACGATAAATTAAAATTATTCCTAAATTTTATTTTCACAATGATAAATTGAAATAATTACATCAATATACCACAACATACCTTGGAGGCGAGTTTATTGGACTAGTAGTTGCTGACTTGGATTTATGGTCAAAGACAGCAGTCAGGCTATCGCCGGAGGTTGAGCCCCCGTAAGCATGGAATGCACTTCCCTTCCCACCCATCCGGTACCCAGAGGTGTCACTGACATTGCGGCGATGAGTTCGGGGCATTGGTTTGGGGGATGATGGCGGAGTTATTGATATAAGTGGTTGTTGACCCTCAGCCTTCAATGAGCAGGATTGGCTGTTAATAGCTCTATTTGCAGTGTGCATTTACTCAAATACATTATTAAGAAAATTCTGTACATAAAACCAGACTGGACATAATCTTTAATATGCATGTATATTGGCTTTGCTTTTCTCATACACCATTACACCATTGATAACACATTCATTCTTTCTTTTTTTTAAATTCTTTATTGGATTTCCTTTTAGTTCCAGTTGAATATTAATAATATTGGACAATTTCAATTACATGATTTCTATAAATTGAAAGATATTTTTAAAATATTGAGTATATCCCCAAGAACTATATAACAACTCACAGTAGATTTCCGAGGTTTTTGCGGTTTTATAGGCGGTTTCTTAAACCGAGAATCTTGGAATGCAGGATTATGGTTGGTTGTGTCCTTTTCTATATCACTGAACACTATGAGCTCTTCCCCGGTGGAGGCATTTCTTGATTGGTGGTTATTTATGGCAGGGGCGGAGCTACTGGCATTGACAGGCCCCTGGGCAGGGTTTGAGGCATCAGGTGGGCGGATCTGTAAGCGTTCTTGCAGCAGGACATTGAACTGATCCTCGTCTGATGACTCTGACGGCTGGGCTTGTTGCTGGGGATGCCTCTGTTGCTGCTGCATAAACATGTATTGCTGAAACAACCAGATGCTGCGTTCAATAAACACATATGGCCCCAGTGGAAGACGTGTAAGTATTGATTCATTGGACCATTTGAATAGGTCATTGCCCATAAGTATGTTAGGTCAGCATCAAGGTTAGAATGAAGTCAGGTATTGTGGGTGTGTTAAGAGTGGGTATAACATCCAAACATTAATACAGTAACAATAGCTTAAGTATCAAAGCTTTGAAGCAACAGTATTGATGTTAAACAAGACTTGTCATTTTGGGTTAACACAAAATTTGAATCTTCTGCATTAGTCCAAAAGTAGGTCAATGTCAGGTCAAAATAAGGTCAAGTGGGTGCGTTGATAGTGTTCACAAACATCATCCAGACAGAAAGTGTCAATTAGAGTTTACAAAGAATTCAACTTTCAGAATCAGTCTTAGTCCAAAAGAAGAGCAATGTCAGGTCAAAACAAGGTCATGGGAAGTGGGTGTGATGATAGTATTAATAGATAACAACATTGCACTTCTCAAGGTTGTTTAGCAAGCAGTATTTAAGTTAGACAAAACATGTCATTTTAGGTTCACCATGTAATGGGACCTTCTGAATAGTCAAAGTACAAAAGCATGTCAATGTCAAAATTAGGACATGCGATTTGGGTGTGTTTATAGTTTTCAGAGGCATTATCCATGCGAGTATCAAAGCTTATTTGGAAGTATTACAGACGTCTTACCAAACCCATCATTTTTTTATTAACATTAACATTATTATTAATTTTGACCTACAGGCTACTGAATAAGTGTCAGTGCAAACATAGGTCACTGTAAAGGTCATGTGAGGTCACTGTAAAGGTCATGTGAATTGGATGTATGTTTAGTTGTAAAAGGTATTATCCGTGCAAGTATCCATGCTTTGTTGGAATAATTATTGATGTCAGACAAAACATGTCAAACAAGCTCATTCCAATGATATTTTTTTTTAATAGTTGGAGTCATAAAAAGGAATTTTTATACAATAGATAAAATGCTTAACTTTTAATGAAAATAAGTAAAAATGAAGTTTGGAAAAATGGTCATCCTGCTGTTGTCAAAAAAATATTTTCTTGGACAGAAAGCCACTTCAAAATAAAAGAAAATTAGAGCTAAAACTTACTAACTTCAATATATTTTATTTGAAATTACATGTTATTTTTTTTTTTATAAGACATAAACATTGATTTATACCCCAAACAACCCATCTAGTATATGTAGCAAGTTTATAAAAAGAAATGTGTCCACAGGGAATCTCCCCCCCCCCCCCGCCACCCAATGCCACTTTTGTGTCACTCAGCTTATGTCACAAATAAGCTTTTAAGGACAATTTCACTTTTGACCTCTAACTATGACTTTGACCTTTAAGGTAATGAGACTACACTTATTAGTTTAAACCTTCTGATTTAAGCTTGATTGCATCGAAAGCTTCAGGCTTATTGAAATGCTCCAGAGTCTGTTTCCTGGGCCTAGAACCAGTACTTTGTGTCCTTGAGGGGTGATCTGATGAACACTCTCACAGTGGGGTTTGTATACAGACCTCCTGGTTGCTAGGCAGCACCATATCCATAGACAACAATTTTTCTCCTCATGTGGTACATTATCATTTAACTGCATGATGAATGACAAAGTTGCAGCTTCGACAAGCTGTAATATGGCCATGTGTGAACTTTGACATCTAAGAATGAGGTAGGGAGACATGCCATACAGGAAATGCCATCTGCTAATGGTGGTCATTTGCAGTAAGATATATTTAAATAGCATAATCACTGACAAGCTGCTGCAATATGGCCAAATTTTAACTTTTTTAACTCTTTGCAACAGATCCCAGGAAATTGATTATCTAAAGTTTTCTTGTTATTTTTGGTGAACAACGATTTATGATGTGCTAACATATGTGAATAATTACAACTTCTTTCATCTTAATATAAATCCTGTTCATGACAGTCATTTACTGGAGCAGATTTAGCCAGTGCAAACATGCACCAAGGGCATTGTTTGGTATAAGATCCATTATGATAATATTGTTGCAGACAATATCTTGGACATCACAGCATAAGTTTCCTGCTTGGATAGGCACAAACACTCTGAATAGAACTCTTTCGTAACAATCGTGTTACCTGAACCTGACCAGTTTTAATTTGGCTAAGTTTTAATTCAAAACAACATGCAATGTAAAACAAGGCTGGCCTAGGGAGGCAAATTGTGTGCTTATTCATTTCGGAACATATAAACAATATATGCTCTTATAACTGATGCATTCTATCACACATAATGGGCAGACAGTTGTAAAATCAACAAACACGGGTCGTTATAGGAGCAGGATTCAGCCGTCTGCAGGTAAAGTGTTATTTGTATATTGTAGTTTAAAGACACAAAAGCCAAGATGCAGTCTGGTGAGGTGCCTTACCTGCCGTTGATAAGCCATCTGCTGTTGATAGGCCATCTGCAGTGTAGGGGTCACCTGGGGATACTGTTGTTGTTGTTGGAGCATCTGTTGCTGCATGTAGTACTGGTACTGCTGGGGGGTGAGGCCAGGCTGTGCTGGGCTGTAGAACTGGGGGGCCAGGGGCACACTTGCGCCTGCAGCATTAAAACTTGGGGACTGCTGTAATACAGAGTAAGCTTTAAAGTAACATTACTATTCAAAATCAACGAAAATTTCGTACAATTTTTCATAAATTAAACTTAGCCAATTAAAAATCAGTGTTCCTTATGGCAATTGCCGAAATTTCAACGTCAGATGTGGTCTGGTAAAATAGATGTTTGTAGATACAAAATGCTCGTTTTTAATATTGTTTTGCATATCTATTCATACGACACATGAACACTAAAATGGTGTTCATGTGTCGTATGAACAGATATATTCGCGGGAATTGTGGCCATAAATAAATAACAAGAGCACCGCCTTGCGGGTGCAGACCGCTCATCTATTTTCTTTTTAAAGGTGAAGGGACTCTCATTTTCAATCACAAAGGAGGGAGGAGTGGAGTGAAGAGGGGTGTATAGTGTGGACATTTATTACATTATCTTCCAAAAAAGCGAAAAAAAAAAAAAAAAAAAAAAAATCGGGGGGGGGGGGGGGGGGTATAGTGTGAGGGTGTGGTGATAATTTGTGAGATGATCTTAAAAAAAAAAAAAAAAAAAAAAAAAATCAAAAAAAAAATTTGGGGGGGGGGTGGGGGGGTGGGGTGGGGGTATAGTGTGAGGGTGTGGTGGTCATTTGTGAGATGATCTTATAAAAAAAAAAAAAAAAAAAAAAAAAAAAATTAGGGGGGGGGGGAGGGGGGGGAGGGGGGGGGAGGGCACGGGGGATGGTTTGGGTGAAGTCTATTGTGGTATGTCAGGTAAGAGTAGTTTCATCAAAGTATCAATCAAATCTAATCATAAATAAAGAAGTTATGGCAATTTTAGCAAAATTTAATAATTTGACCTTGAGAGTCAAGGTCATTCAAAGGTCAAAGTAAAATTCAAGTTGCCAGGTACAGTAACCTCATGATAGCATGTAAGTATTTGAAGTTTGAAAGCAATAGCCTTGATACTTCGAGTGGATCGAAACACAAAATTTAACCATATATTAAAAGTTACTAAGTCAAAAAAGGGCCATAATTCCGTAACAATGACAACCAGAGTTATGCAACTTGTCCTTTTACTGTACCCTTATGATAGTTTGTGAGTGTTCCAAGTATGAAAGCAATATCTATGATACTTTAGGGGTAAAGTGACCAAAACATAAATCTTAACCAAATTTTCAATTTTCTAAGTATAAAGGGCCCATAATTCCGTCCAAATGCCAGTCAGAGTTACATAACTTTGCCTGCACCGTCCCCTTATGATAGTTCATAAATCTTGCAAGTATGAAAGCAATAGCTTTGATACTGTAGGAATAAAGTGGACCTAAACACAAAACTTAATCAAATTTTCAATTTTCTAAGTATAAAAAGGGCACATAATTCTGTCAAAATGCCAGTCAGAGTTACATTACTTTGCCTGCACAGTCCCCTTATGATAGTTAGTAAGTGTTGCAAGTATGAAAGCAATAGCTTTGATGCTTAAGGAATAAAATGGACCTAAACACAAAACTTAACCAAAATTGTCAATTTTCTAAGTATAAAAAGGGCACATAATTCTGTCAAAATGCATGCCAGAGTTATCTAACTTTGCCTGCCCAGTCCCCTCATGATAGTAAGTAAGTGTACCAAGTTTGAATGCAATAGCATTGATACTTACTGAGAAAAGTGGAACTAAACGCAAAACTTAACCAAAATTTGCAATTTTTTAAGTATAAAAAGGGCACATAATTCTGTCAAAATGCACGCCAGAGTTATCTAACTTTGCCTGCCTAGTCCCCTCATGATAGTAAGTAAGTGTACCAAGTTTGAATGCAATAGCATTGATACTTTCTGAGAAAAGTGGACCTAAACGCAAAACTTAACCGGACGCCGACGCCAACGCCAACGCCAACGCCGACGCCGACGCCAAGGTGATGACAATAGCTCATAATTTTTTTTCAAAAAATAGATGAGCTAAAAACGAGCATTTTGTATCTACAACAAGAGTTCCGCGGTCGGAGATGACCGCATTGAAGCCGGATTTTTGATTTAAATGACAGGAAAGTACCTTTCGTGTTTTTGTCAATGCAATACTTAAATTACTGAAATATTGTTCAAAGGTCAAAATGAAATGTAAGTACTTTTCAAGGCATGAGCAAACCTTGTGTTATGTTTTGAATGCATGCATATACATGAACAACAATAACATTTAAGGTCACAAATATGAACTTGAATTGACAATTAGGAAAGTTTGATCTCAATTTTTTTATTAGCAAATTAGTAACATATTGTTTGAAGTTTCCATCAATTTCATTATCAAAATCAGTGACCTTGACCTTCAAATGAAAGACATTGAAATGACCAGTGGTCATCTTCTAGTACTGGCCAATCTTTATTTCAAGTTTGAAGACTCTAGGTACAAGCATACCAAAGTTATAACATGAAATAAGAACTTTAACATTTTTACATTCAAGGTCACAGTGACCTTGACCTTCAAATGAATGACCTTGAAATGTCCAGTGGTTACTTACTAGTTCTGGCCAACCTTCATGTCAAGTTTCAAGACTCTAGGTCCAAGCATACCAAAGTTATAACAACTTTAACATTTTTACATTCAAGGTCACAGTGACCTTGACCTTCAAATGAATGACCTTGAAATGTCCAGTGGTTACTTACTAGTTCTGGCCAACCTTCATGTCAAGTTTCAAGACTCTAGGTCCAAGCATACCAAAGTTATAACAACTTTAACATTTTTATATTGAAGGTCACAGTGACCTTCACCTTCAAATGAATGACCTTGAAATGACCAGTGGTCATCTGTTAATCCTGGCCAACCTTCATGTCAAGTTTGAAGACTCTAGGTCCAAGCATACCAAAGTTATACCATGAAATAAGAACTTTAACATTTTTACATTCAAGGTCACAGTGAAATTGACCTTCAAATGAATGACCTTGAAATGACCAGTGGTTACTAACTAGTTATGGCCAACCTTCATGTCAAGTTTCAAGACTCTAGGTCCAAGCATACCAAAGTTATAACAACTTTAACATTTTTTATATTGAAGGTCACAGTGACCTTGACCTTCAAATGAATGACCTTGAAATGACCAGTGGTCATCTGTTAATCCTGGCCAACCTTCATGTCAAGTTTGAAGACTCTAGGTCCAAGCATACCAAAGTTATACCATGAAATAAGAACTTTAACATTTTCGAGCACGCCGCCCGCCCGCCCGCCCGCCCCCCCGCCCGCCCGACAACATCAATCTATAAGCCGAGATTTTTTCGAAAAAAATCCGGCTAAAAATCTATGTAATCATACTACATCTAGCGTTGATATTTTGACTTTTGCTATAAGGTACACTGATTGTTAAGGTGTTAACTTTATTTTACGAAATACCTAATGAAATTTTCGTTGATTTTGAGCGTTATAGAGACTTTAACAATAAGTGCAGATAAATAGACAGAATGTAAGGTTTGCTATTTTTGTGTTTGTTTAAATATATCTGAAATGTTGAAAATAATAACATAGGATGCTTGCTAAGTGATTACATTAATACAAAAATAAGTGAATTTTGACTCTTTGTTTCGCGAATAATAGCATGAAGCCTGATTTTGGCTTGATATCCAAAGGTTTTGTTTCTTTTCATGTACATCTATTTATGTTTAATGGTCCATTTTCATAAATGATTTACTGTAAAAGAACGTCCTATTTTGAATTTTCAAATTACACGTTACTTGATAAAAGTTAATTAGGATAGTGGATATTACGATTCAAAATGTCATTGACATTATTTTATTTAGATGCAAACTATTTGGAAATTCCATTGAAATTATTTACATGTGATGTATTTGGCATGTTAAGCATTCCATTGGCATTAATAATAATTAACAATTTGGCTTATACAGAGATTTACAAACATAGTAGACAATTGATAACTATGATTTCTCAAATATATTCCCACAAAAACAATATTCTAATCTTTGCATTGATATATGTCTAGTATTTGCCAACCTGTGTTTGGGGAGATGGCATGGTCACACTGGCCATGGGCAAAGCCTGTGCATGGCTAGGAACAGGCTGTTGGGCAAACACTGGTTGCTGGGGTTGTTGTTGCTGAAGTTTCTTTTGTTGCAGCTGCTGTTGCTGCAGCAATAGTTGTTGTTGTTGTTGCTGCTGCTGAAGAAGTTGTTGTTGCTGCTGCTGTTGCTGCATAAGTTGTTGTTGTGTCTGCTGCGGAGCTGGATCTAAAGAAACATACAAAGTAAAAACAAAAGGTGTCGATGTATTTTCCTTAAAAAAGAAAAATTACACGCAGTCTATGGCTATAATCCTTTGTGTAAATAGCAGGATATGACACTTAAGTACTTTTTAATTAAAGCAGAAACTACATTTTTATCTGACAGATGGACGGAAAGACGGACGGACAGACATACAGAGCAGGTATGAGTTTGTTTTACACATGCAGTCTATGGTCACAACAACAGTGCCATGGTCACAAAGATCAGTCCATCATAAAAAAACTCGATTTTTCCTATTTTACCTTTAAAATTAAATTGTGCCCTCCACCTTCAACACAGGAACTTGGTTTTAACTATAAATATATTAATGTTATTTTAAAATCCGTACTTTGCTTAATACTATGGTTTTACCTTCGACCTTGAATGGTCACACTAACCTTAAGCATATCACCTGGTTCTTGGATAAGACACTTTGTCTCATCAGGCTTATTACTTAAATGGAGAAATTTTTTATCTGGACAAATGGTTAAGTACTTATTTCCTCAAGTTGACCTTGGTCCTAGAATTTTGACTTTGACCTGAGGGCCTAGGGAACTGATTTTCATGTCAAACAATGTAGATCATCATTGAAAATACCTTAGAAAGTTCATTGAAGTACTAAAAACTGACTATTGACCTTGATATGTGAGCAACATTGTAGGGACCTTGTTCTTCCGCCCAACACTTACTCCCATCATACTGATCACTTTTGAACAGTTATTGGAAAATCCAGCCTTATGAACAAGTATTGCCCATGCACAATTTCATATTTCAAAAGCCTGAAGTTTTGAACGTTGCAACGCGTGGTAGAACGCCTGCAGATAAACTTATGTCTTAGGAAAAACAGACGTCATTTGTGTTTGCACAATATGCTTTGTTATATTATTACAAGAAAGAGGGGAGGGGTAATTAATCATGAAATCCCATACTAGACATGCATGTAAGCCAACGACAGACAACATCATTTCAGCTAACTATGGCCTCCAAATGAATACCTCAATGGCAGCTAATCTCACCTCGGTTATTTGAGCCTGGCTGGGGTCTCTGTCTCGGGGCGATGGTGGTCTGCACAGGCGGTGTGAGTCCAGCGCTGGCCACCACTGCCCCCTGCTGAGCCTTGGGTCTCTGTCGAGGGGCAACTGAGGTGCTCCCCTCACTGGGGGCGACTGGGGCAGACCTGTGATTAAAAACGGGGAATTTTAAATTGTAACGAAAATTATCCAGAATCACAAATTTAAGTTTTATTTATTTTTATTTTTTTATAAATATTTTCTGAACAAACTCAAGTTTTAGTGAACTTAAATAATGAGTTCTCTTAACTTATAACAATTAAGTGTATGAACATTTTTTTAACTGTTATAACATGAAATCTTTATATAGAGAAAAATGTGACCATTTTTCATAGTCCCAATCTTGAGCCAAGGACGACTCTTTCTGCCTAGACTGGATTATCCTGAAGTTGAGACTTCCTTTAAACAAAAAATCCATCGAAGTGTTAAGGGTCGTCCCTAATCTGGGGCGACACTTTATGCACATGCATTAAGCCTAATTTTCCCAGAGCGAGGTGTGCTGGCTGGTTACCTGGCAGTGTTCTTCACCTCTCTGGCCTCACTCTCTGTAGGAGGCACCGGCAGCTGACTGAAGTCAGGAACGGATGAACTCTGCAATGGATAAATATGTTACATGTAGAACAACATCAACAAGCAGATTGACACCAATTGTGGTTTGAAATACAACTGATGCACATTTGTTACAATATCAGCTTGAGGGACACAGAGAATATTATGTCTATGTCTTAAGGCAGTTAAATTAAACTGACAAATTGAAGAAAGGTTTTTGCATAATATCAATTTCATGTTAATGACTGGAGTATATAAAGACATTCGTGATTGGGGCTGATTTATTTAGCCAACTTACATTCATGTTTGGAACTGGAATGTTTTTGTTGGCCTACTTACATTTAAGTTTGGGACTGTAGTGTTTTTGAGGGCCGACATATTTGGGATTGACATGCTTTGCATGCCTAATTACCATTATCTTTTTTATTTCAGTTTCCTTTTGTGGCCTACTTACATTGATGTTTGGAAGGAAGTTTGTGTGCATGCCTACTTATGATTATGTTTGGGTGTTTTTTTGGCCTACTTTAATTTATGTTTGGGACTGAAATATTGTTTGGCCTGCTTTTATTCTTATTTCCTTACACTTGTTTAGTGGCTGTTCTTACATTCATGTTTGGGACTGGAGTGTTCTTGTGGGCCATTTTGAAGGCAAGGTAGGAGACCTGGAAGATATCAGGCCTCTTTTCAGGGTCTTCTGTCAACATGTAGCCTGAAATAGAAGTACCAATACCCTTAACATCCTTTGATCCACAGACAGCAATAAATACTACTTGCTAATACCACTTAACAATCATTGATCCACAGACAATAATAAATACTTATCGCCAATACCACTTACATGTAACATTAATTGACACACAGACAGTAATTAATACTTATTTCAATTATTACATCATGTCTTCACTAATGAAACAACACCCAGTCGGATAAATTTAGCTACATTTCCACACTGTAAAATGCATAAACACTCACAGAAAAATGGCATCATTATAAGGACCTTTTAACATTTTGGTAAATTTACCAAATTGAATTTTTTTTTTCAGATGCCCAAATTTTCGTTGTAGTTGTGATATTTGCGAGGAAACTGTCATACTAAACATTTACCATGCTCTAAGATATCCATTATATGTATCTTTTGAGGATTTAAAATCCTGAAATTTATAAAGCCTTGCAACAAAAAACGATTGAATAATTTGGAGAGTTCTGTAGTTGTCTATATATTTTGTGACACTACAAGGGTTGCTTACAGAAAGTATAAATTACATCACTCACTGTATGAGCATGGATAACCGAGTGGTCTAAGCTTTAGACTTTTATTTTAGGGGTTAGTGGTTTAAGCCCAGTTGAGGGTTACTTTTTGTTCTTTTTTTAATTTTATTCTTTTTACTGAAGCTTTTTAGATCCAATGTTTACATTTAATAATCAATATAAAGCATTTAATGACAAACTTCAACACATGCCAAGATCTGTGAAAAGGTCCATTTAAGTTGTTTGTCACTACATATCTTCTTACGTTTAGCTTGTTATTACATGTTTTCCAGGCACTTCTTTCAAAATAAAGGTGAGAATGATAAGTCTCACAACATGAGATGCTCAATGCTTTCTTTTGTGGTTTTCAAGAGAATTCACAAATAAATTCAAAATGCAAGTGTTTTTTTGTTGTAAGCAAGAGAATATAGTATGTGAAATTATCTGCAAATAAAATTGCTAGTTACTGTGATAACTTTTCTTTCCAGACACCCTCTTTTTGAGCCAAAATAATAATGTTTAATACTTCTATGATTTCAGAATCCCAGAATGTCCCCAAAAATTAATGACCCCTTTTCAGAACATTAAATTTAATCAGAATTCTTCCCATTTGTATTTATCCAATGACAGATCGCATGTGTGTCACAATAACAAACCAAGTGCTTTAAAATTTTACTAAAGAATTTTTTGTTTTATATCAACCATGACACGTTCATTTTGTACATACCAATAAGTACATGGATGTGTCTGGAGAATCGAGAGTCGTCCGGTATCGTAAACTTGCCACTCTGAATAGCCAGTGAGCTTTCTCCAAATGGCAAAGTCAAGAAGCACAATCGATACAGGAGACATCCAAGTGCCTAAAATAGACACCATATGGAGAACACTTTAGCATGTGTTGATGTGCTAACTTGATATTTTTTTCCTTAACTGTTAAATAAAATATTTATCAAAATGACCAGTCCAGATTTAGAGTAAAGTAATGATTTAAATTTATCTTTTGTTAAAATAATCAGGTCTTAATAAATGTGTACAACTTTTTTCTCTTTTACTTTATCAAGTATTTTATTTGCGGATCAGTTTGCACAGTTCCATCTACAGACGCTTCACCATTCATTGCTTAATTTTTATTGCAAGTCTTACAATTTTGAAATATGTTCAAAAAACTAATTTACTCGATTTTTGTGCTCATGTTACACAAATAATGCCTCTATTAACAAATGGCTCATAACAATCGAATAATATGAGAAACTGTAAAAAAAAGTAGAATACTCTCATTTCGATAATATAATCCTTAAGCACACTGGACATTGCCTGCTTACCCATATATCTGCCTTGGTGGTGATTGCCTTGCCCCCATACAGGTCTATCATCTCTGGTGACCGGTATGATATGGTGGTATACCTGAAAACATCCCACAGTCAGTAAAATAACTTTACATGCACGTCTAATAGACCAATTTCTAGCTTAACATAGGCATATAACCATTTTACCTATGGCACAATTTTTATTTAAATACAGTATCATCTCAACAAAAATCCAGTCTAGGTGGACAGTATTGTCCCCGAATAGTGGACTGCACAAGCTAATCTGGAATAATACATTACCAACATGCTTTTAGCCCGTCTTTTTTTCAAGAGAGGTGTTAAATTGTTTGTATAACTATGTTCCTTACTTCTGTATCTCTTCCTCGATCTGTTTGATATCATGCTGATCCTTGTCCAACACTCGAGCTGTGGCACTACCAAAGTCACAGAGGACATAATTGCCCTCCTCAGATATGAGAACGTTCTCCAACTGTCAGAAAAAGGGTAAAAATGTTACAAAATATGTTCATCTAATAAGAAGGAAAAGTCTCAACTAACCCAATCATGCCTTATTTGTTGTGGCCACCCTAAACTTTTTTCTAATCTTCCAGGGTCAGTTTTTGCTTCTATCATTTTTTGCTAAATTTGATTTTATTGCTAAATATTCTATTCAGTTTGTGGTCATTTTTGCTTCATCAGATCATATTTGATTGAATAAATTAACATAAAAATCATCATCATCATCATCATCATGATTATCACCATCACCATCATATGATGACAGCTGGTTCCCTACCTTAAGGTCCCTGTGTATGATGGGTGTTTGACAATGGTGGAGCCTGGACACTGCCTCACAGACATCACAGAATATCCTCAGCACCTCCCTCTCAGCCAGACCCTGACCTATACGGTCATTCAGCAGCTGTATCACAGAGCCTGAAACATACTAGACCTTGTCACACAAGTCACTAATACCCCTTGGACAAACAAATGTTCTGACCAAGTTTCATAAAGACTTGGCAATAAATGAAGCTTCTACAGTTTAAGAAAGCATTTTCTTTAATTTGACCTAGTGACCTTGTTTCTAACACCATATTAAAACATATATATTAAATATGATATTTTGTTTGGAAAATGTTCTGACCTAGTTTCCTACAGATTACAGGCACCTCAAGTGTGTTCGAAACATTTTTTATTCAATTTGACCTACTCCCTGTGTCAAATGTTTAAACACAAGGTTAGCCAAATTCAAACTCAGCAAAGATTTATTTGGACAAATAATCAGAACAGGTTTCATAAGATCTGGCAATTAATCATAAAAAGGTTAAAATGTTGACAAGCAAAAATTCAATTAAAAATACAGTAAATTACTTAAAACTGTCAATGCATCAATTAAAGCATGTTTTTATTAAATGGGTTATATTGCATTTATCACACAATTGAACTCCCAAATTAAATATTATTCAATTTGATATTCATATCTCATTATTCCTGCATTTACAAGTATAAAAGCATGCCTTTCAACAACCCTGTTTATTTTCCCAAGTACAAGCATTGTCAGCACATTGAAAATGTCAAATCTTTATGCGTGCATGTTAATGTCAATGAACAGAAACATCAGAAGGGACTGGAATGTTAAATGTGTATGCTGACTATCAACAAGATGTCACTGGGACATATGCAAATGGCAACTGGTTCCCATGATAGGCCTTTCAAAAATGTTTTAAATGCTTTATAAATCATGACCCCCAAAACATGTGTAAATTTTCAACTTAATATACGTAGTCATTACAGAGATATGTACAATATATATAGTTCCACTCAAACATTATATTAACCTACATTTCATCTTGCAAACAAACCGACTGGCAACTGTTTCCCATGATAGGCTGAATCCAGCACTTTCCAATGCTTGTTAAAATGCAGTATGCACAGGCTAATCAGGGACACTTACTGCTTTCATTAAATGTTTGCTTTAAAGAACTGCCAAGGCTAATATATGCTGATACTTTATGCACATGCAATAAGCCTAGTTTTCCCAAGAATGTGGCTCATTCAAACACCTATTGACCCACTAGGCTTTAATTATAAGTTAGCATTTATAAGTAAAGCGTGCCCATCTACAAATATGCATATTAATTGCCTTGAGACCAAAACTGGGATTGACTAAACAATTTCTTTCTGGCTGTTTTTGCAAATGAAGCACATTTTTACAGTTTCTGGTGGCAAATATTTATACATAACCACAGTGATTTAATAAGAACATAATCAGGTATGGTAAACAAACCCATTCTCAATTCTGAATAGGTTTATTTATTGTTCAAGATTAACTTGCAAGATAACCAATAAACACTATTTAATCAAAATGATCATATACAGGAAACTCTTAAAACTAACAAAATTAAACACCAATCTAAGTTGTTTATGTTTAAAATTTCTTTTTTTCTGCATTGTTAGTTTTATTATTGCAAAGTCCCAAAGCTCTGAAAACAAGTTGTTGAACATTAATTTTGCTGTTTTTAACAAAAAAGAAGAATCTGGCAATTTATTCAGATTTTGTTGCAGCAAAAAAGGCAAACCTTTGATTAATGTGTCCTTCTCAAGCTCAAAGTCATAAATTGTGTCTAATGAAGTAACAATCACAAGCAGAAAGTAAAAACTGTCAGTCATCTGATGGGGTAACAGCTGTGTTAACCAACATACAGGATAGATACATTATGTACAAACACTAATTAAAGATTCCCTGGATGACTCATATAGGCTTTGAAACTGTTAGTTTTTTATCATGGCCTTGCATGTACTGGAGCTAAAATTCTATCACTCAACAGCACTTCTAAGCTTTCTCATATACACTGTACAGTAAGATATATGATGTAGTGATTTTTCCAGGACGGCAGGGCCCTCAATCTATCAAATCTGCGGCCGAATTTTTGCCGCAGTCCCCCACCTGAAAAGTATACTTTTTCCCCTTTTGGGGAGAAAAATTCCCCCTGAAATAAAAAATTTTAAATAATTTTTTTTGTTTTGTTGTTGTTTTTTTTAATAAGATGTGTCCCATGATTATTATATCTCAATTCTATTTCAATTTAATCTTGTCAAACATATTAAACTATGAAAAATGAAATGAATAGAGAGCAAACATGTACAATAAATAATGAGAGAGTAAGAAATAAAATTCCAAAAGCAAAAGGCCGCGAAAATTCCCCTTCATGAGGGTAGCGACCCGCTTCCCCTAAAATGGATTGAGGGCCCTGTATAGGTAGGAGCATAAAAGGCACGTTTTTACCAGACAAAAGTTTATGAGACAATTAAGATGTTATTGCTAAGGTCGTGTGGCTGCTTTTGCTTTTGAAAAGGGCAAAGTGGCACTTAAGATACATGAAGGCGGAATGGTGCAGCGCCATTCAGATTGAAACAACTATAATCCCATATTTTGAGCTCTTATCTTCGAGCAAGACCCTGTTTTTTGAGCTCGGGATACAGATATTGCTCACAACATACTGACTCTAACATGTTAAAATTTTTTGGTAAGTGATTAGTTATTCAGATCAGCAAATTTTCCGTCTAGACCAACTGTATCATGCCCAAATTCGACCTTGCTTTATTAAAGGGGCCTTTTCACAGATTTTGGCATTTTTTAATTCATTCATTAAATGCTTTATATTGATAAATGTAAACATTGGATCGTAAAGGCTTCAGTAAAAAATCAAGAATAAAATTAAAAAAAGGAAAAGAACATTGCCCGGAGCAGGTTTCGAACCAGTGACCCCTGGAGTCCTGCCAGAGTCCTGAAGTAAAAACGCTTTAGCCTACTGAGCTATTCCGCCGAGTACATACTTGACGTATTTTATACCTTATATAAGCAACCTTCGTAGTTTCACAAAATTTAACGACAAAAACAGAACTCTCCAAATTATTCAATCGTTTCGCGTTGCAACGCTTTATAAATTTTAGGTTTTAAAACCGTCAAAAGATGCATATAATGGCTATATTAGACCATGGTAAATGTTCAGTATTACTGTTTCCTCACAAATATCATAACTAAAACGAAAATTTGCTAATCTGAAACAACTTTTTTCAATTTTGTCAATTCACCAAAGCGTGAAAAGATCCCTTTAAGCCAACATTAGAATTTTGACCTAAGTGTCAACTTGAAATTTGAGCCTGGGAGATGGGCATGTTTACAAGCATGTCTTCCCATAAATAAAATGCGTGTTAAGCTTTTTTAAACACTGATGAATGATGAAGTTTCAGTCCACACAAGCTCAACAGACTTTATCACCAACGATCATTGAATCAACCATCGTGACCGATATATCAAGATCACCATAAGCAGCTTGACTACAGTGTTCTTCAGAACATTTGCAGATACGCTGCATTCAAAATTGCTTTGAAAACTTTAGAATGATTGTAGTCTAAAGCTTATTCAGCTATTTGTAGTAAAAATATTACAAACAAGAGATGTGTTTGTCAGAAACACAATGCCTCCTATTAAGCCTCTTTAAAGCCATATATTTGACCCTTGATCTTGAAGGATGACCTTTACCTTTCACCACTTAAAATGTGCAGCTCCATGAGATACACATGCAGTCTCAGCCAAACATGGCCGGACCGACAGTCATGTCCTGTAAAATTTTGTAAGGTCCGGCCTGTCGGTCAAATAAACAGGACCGATTGTCTGGTAAAAAAAAGAGAACCAATTATTTGGTTTGTATAGGTTTGTTAACTGCTCTGAAAGTTTTCTGTGGTGCAAAAATAGCGATAGCGTCTTTATACACGTGCTTTTCCATTTTAACGCTCTTTCTGCTGACAGAATTTTCTGAGGGCATTTGATTGGTCCATTTTTATCATCTTATGAATGCGGGTCAGGACGGTCGAATCCATGACAGCCTACATGTAGTCGCTTTGAAAACAAGATAATCATAAACCTGATTATTTAAATTTAAATGATACAGATATAAATTTTTGTAGTTGTAATAGCAATAGTAATGTATAATAATGATCATTGTCATTTGAACCGTTATTATCTTGGCTGTCAATGTCCATGCGTGAAAAAGGCTGGTTGTCATTTATTGAGGCCGTTGTCGGTTTAAGCCGTATTGACCAGACTCATATCTACATGCGGGCTTAGCATAGCTTAGGTAAACAAGTATCAGCTACTTTGGTTGGAAAATGTTCTTAAGATATTACAAATGAGCGATTCCTGTTTATATTTACTGTTAACATTCTTTGAACATTAAAAAAAAATATGTTTTAACTTAACAAGACTAGCACCATGTGTGGCATGTATTATTATTTATAACATCAGATACAAATGTGTGACCTTGAAATTAATAGCTTTTTAATCATTTATCATTTTATATCATAAACACCTTGATCCCAGCAATGAACCCAAGGTATTTCACTATTATATTCTGTCGCCAGTAGGTCCTGTAAAAAAAGAGGAGGTCCTGTATTTTTAACCATTTAACAGGACCTACTGTCCTGTAAAAATTTGCCTAGTTTGGATTTGACTGCACATGCATGCCAAATATCAATTGCTATCTTCAATAATGCAAAGGTTATTTCAAAACTTAAACCAAGGTTAAAGTTTTGGGACACACACAATGAATGAATGACAGACAGACAGGCCAAAAACAATATTCCCCTGATCTTTTGATCCGGGGGCATAAAAAGTCAATAAACAACCCTTATCTTATAACTCCCCACAATCTCATGGCTAAAAGTAGAAAATCTTGACAAACAACAACACTTAGTAGGTCCCAGACAACCAACCCCGAGAAATCTCATAGGATTAATATTACACAGTTCAGAAAAATGACCTATCCTTGAAAAACCATAAATTCTGATGCATGCTTGACAAATTTCACCCATGCAATCCTAAATGCGCACTCAAACAAACCACACATAGCAAATCAAATGCCTACCTCTACAGTACTGCATAAGGATGAGCACTTCAAAGACCTTGTTGGGAGCTACTGTCACAGATGACTCTACAAACTTGATGATGTTCTTGTGACCACTTAACGTTCTCTGAAAAAAATTAGGACACTCCTTAATTACCAATTAAAATCTTACACAATTTTGTAAACAATAGAAACACTTAATGTTTGTGTGTTTATTCGGTTCAGAGGGATTTCAATTATGCATTATTATGATAATAGGAAAGGCACAGCTCATTCAGTCTAAGAAGTTACCAGAAACGTTTTATAACATTAAAACATTCAAATCTTTTTTGTACTAATAAAATAAACAGTTCAATAAAATCTTGGAAATCCTTTCGAAGCCACAAGTTTCTTACACATAATTAATTTTTTAGCTTTTCAGAGGAAATTTTATTTCAATTTTTTTTTTCTTTAAGTAAGACAAGAGTTGTGTTTGTCAGAAACACAATGCCCCCTTTGCGCCGCTTTGAAGACATATACAGGGTTCCCTCTGGGCTTTCAAAAGTTGTCGCCACTTACTTTCGCCAAATTTAAAAAGTTGTCGCCACACTGGGGCTACATTTGGGCAATGAAGATCATGTTATTATAATACAAACAAAAACTGAGCATTTACAGTATGTTAAAGGAATTGATTTAATAACAGTAGTATTAATAATAACAACACATTTAACATTGTTAATTAAATAAAGGCACATTCAATCAGTTGTAACTCTTGTTGATTGACACCTTCTTAGCAGCCTGAATATGTTGCCACAGTTTTGGTGCTTCAGAAGCTTTATGGTATTCTGAAAATACAAAAAGGGAAAATAATATTACTATAATACTAATAATAATCAATGAATGTGAAGTAAATAAATAATATAAATGTGTGCTAGCATATGATCTACTACATAGAGCCCTTAACACAACAGTCAAATAAAATAAGCATTTGTATATCAAATGTCAAATTGATTTCCATGTGCTAAACTATGTTTACCTTTTTTTTAAGGTACATCCGGTAGTGAATGAATTGATAAGTGTTTAGGATATAAAGAGTTCACACAGCATAGATTGTGTGTTGGAAATCATATTGAAGGAAATTAAATTCTGATAAAAAACTGTCTTTGTTTGGTTTTTGTTTGTTAGCTGGTGAATAATAGCGGTGGGAACGTTTGCATTTTGAATGAGTCTCAAAATAAGCAGCATCTAATGTTCACTTTCTAAAAGTCGTTTTACACTCTGAACTTGCCATTTTGACGAGTGAAACAGCAATATGTCACCGTTTAAATAGAACCAATAGATGTAAAATGTTTTACTATTTTCTATAATTACATCGATTTTTCTAAAAACAATCGATACTTACCTTTTTGATTGTCATTGTTGTCAATTTAACGGTCTTGAATCTGCTTCGAACACTGTGACAAACACTTCACATTTAAGCGCAAAGTCGGTATATTTCAATATTGCCTTATCTCTGAAGCAATAAAACTGCCGACCAATTAAGATAACTTGCAACAACACCCCAGATAATCGCAATTATCACCATAACATGCCACTTTGCGGTAGTCGGCAGTCAGCACCACTCTCCATTAACTGGTTCCCCGTTGAATATAACCGTTGACTATATAGAGAGTAACGATAGATAAGGGGAGGTAACCAATCTACACTCTCCATTGATTACAGCTGTATCGCTTACACCATGGAAATCTATAGTATTACGACTGCCGTAAAGCGGCTGGTAAACACAGCGTCTTTTGTCATTTTAAGAAAATATGAACGCAGAAAAATGCCGATTTTTTTAAAATCGCCATTTACGAAATTTTGTCGCCAGATTTTTTATTTTGTCGCAATTGGCGCCAATGGCGATCGACAGCGGGAACCCTGATATATTTGACCTATGACCTTGAAGTATGACCTTGACCTTTCACCACTCAAAATGTGCAGCTCCATGAGATACACATGCATGCCAAATATCAAGTTGCTATCTTCAATATTGCAAAAGTTATCGCAAAACTTTAACCAAGGTTAAAGTTTTGGGACACACACAATGAATGACAGACAGACAGGCCAAAAACAATATGCCCCCAATCTTTCGATCCGGGGGCATAAAAAACAAGAAACCGTCGGAGACGGGAGATGCTCCCCAAAGGTTTTTTTTCACAATATTGCACTATATATTCAGATAAAAGGAAACGTCTTGAGGGCACAGTAGTTTGGGGGACAATAAAAAAAATTATAGAAAATTTAAAAGGGCAATAACTCAGTGAAAAAATCATCAGACCAGAACCAACTGATAATATGCACATCTCTTCTTGGTAGTAAAGCTTCCCATAAAGTTTCATTGAATTCCGGTCATTAATTGCAGAGAAATAGCCCTGACAAGAATTGCACTATATGTACAGTTAATGGAAAATTTCAAAAGGCCATAACTCTGTGAAAAATCATCCGACCAGAACCAGCTGATAATATGCACATCTCCTCGTGGTAGTGAAGCTTCCCATAAAGTTTCATTGAATTCCAGTCATTAGTTGCTGAGAAATAGCCAGGACAAGAATTGCACTATATGTACAGTTAATGGAAAATTTCAAAGGGCCATAACTCTGTAAAAAATCATCTGACAAGAACCCGCTGAAAATATGCACATCTCCTCTTGGTAGTGAAGCTTCCCATAAATTTTCATTGAATTCCGGTCATTAGTTGCTGAGAAATAGCCCGGAAAAAAATTGTGCACGGACGGACAGACGAAGCGGCGACTATATGCTCCCCCAAAATAAATTTTGGGGGAGCATAAAAACATCTTAATATATTCAATTAAAAGCAAAGTGGGTGTGTCTTGTCTTGTGCACTTGTGTTGTGTGTCACTGTTTGGTCATTAGTTCGTTTCCATATATACCAGTAAAGTTGGTACCGTAAATCTGCACCATTCCTAATGAGAGCATTTTTCCCAATTTCAAAAAAAAATATTCCGAATTCACAAAAAATACTTAGTTTTTATACAAACAATACAATACACCTATGCTTTCCATGTGGTGATGTGACGTTTTATCAGGAACAAAATAAACATGAAAAATACATGTGTACTATTTATATGAAGCTTGGATAAAAGAATTTGATAAAATGGCATTAACATTAAAATTGAAAAGTGGATTACAAATTTAATAATGGTTATTAGATTAATGCAACAAAACATTTGCAGTTTTAGATATTTAAATAAATAATAATTTATTAAACCGCTATACTTGTGGAAATAAATGTCGACATCATTAAGCATGAAATGCACAATTTCGATGAGGATTACACCAGGTTGGAATCTTTAGTCTCCTACATGTAAGTACATGTAAGTACCGGTAACCTTTTTCTGGCCATTATTATTTCGTGGAGGAGTACACTATAAGGACTTAGTGTGGTATATATAGCAAAGCCAACAAACTGCCACAATGCCACTGAAACTATCCATTGATAGTGACACTGGGTTATCCAAGTTACTGCTACTGATTATCATTCACACATTTATACAATTCTTACTTTTAAAATTGGGGATTATGTATCAAATGCTGAGTCCAGTACATAGTTGTCAGATGATGATTATAGCCAAGTTTCATCGATGATCACGTCTACTGACGCAAACCTGGTTCATTAAGAGGCAGGTTATCCTACCGAACATGAAGCTCAGAGTCCCCATTTAGACAGATGATAATTTCAAGCATGGCTTCAGTTAAAGAGTGTTTGGTTTAATAAACTCAATGTTAAGTGTTGATAGAAACAGGATTTGGCAGGAATCACTCACCCCTTTGATTTTAATATGCAACTTATTATTTGTACATGATATATTAAGTTTTCAGTATAATTAACAAGCAAATTAGTTGAATTGATATCCCCCGCCAATATGCTTCTGGACACAAAAGTGTTATATTTGACACTCAAAAAAGCATTTGTTCAAGCTACAAAGGGCCATAACTTCGTTATTATCCGATGGTGTACAATGCCATTTGGCGTGCATCATCCTCTTATTCATATATTCTCATACCAAGTTTCAATGAAATCCACCAAAGAAGCATTTTTTCAAGATACAAAGGGCCATAACTCCGTTATTTACAGATGGTTTACAATGCCATTTGGGGTGCATCATCCTCTTATCCATACCAAGTTTCAATGAAATCCGCCAAAGCACTTCCAAGATATTGCTCCGGCCACAAAAGTGCCGGACGGACGGATGGTTGGACGGAAAGACAGACGGACGGACAATGCCAAAACAATATCCCTCCGCCTCTGGCGGGGGATAATAATGTAGCAGGGTTAGGTATAAGGAGAACTTAAACTGCCTTGCTATATGAGCTAGCTTTTATAGCAATGCGGTAGTTTCTGTCTGATTTGGAACCGAGAGGTCCCAGGTTAGATCCCCATGGTGTTCAGGGAATTTTCTGGCTGGGTTACATTGGCGCCATACGTAAAAAATCCACAATGTGTATCATCCCTCAGATGTTGTGGCATGGAGAAATTCATGGAAGAATTTTCCTAATGGATGGGGGGGGGGGGTGTAGCAGGGTTCGGTATAAGGCCTTGTTATATATAGTATATGAGCTAGCTTTTATAGTGACGCTGTAGAGTGTCTGTCTCATTTGGAACAGGTAGGTCCTGGGTTCAATTCCCATTGTGGTTGGGGATTTTTCTGGCTGGGTAACAATTACTTCCCCAATTTCCAAGAAAACGCCGCTAATTTGACTGGTACAAGTAACAATTCTCCATACACTTATGTTTCTTAACTATTCTAAACTGTAGTCATGTGATGTGTTCATTTATCTTCAGATAATAATTTTTTATTCACATTACATGTAATGATAATCATTTGTATTGCCCTAAAAATTATTGTTGAATAACTGAATAATATTTTTTTAAATGTCTCAAAATTATAAAATACGTCATTAACAGTCACTGAAAATGTTGGGCTACCAAGTATTGGGCTAATTGAACATTTTGATATTTGCCAGACACAGCTAGTAGACTTCTGTTCTATCTAAAATTACATCACTTTAGACCTGCACTGTGTTAAACTTTTATTCTATACATCACCGATAAACATTACAATATATGCATAAAAATGTCGACTTACAGCAATGTGGATCTCCTTCTTACACACAGCAAGGTCCTGTTCGTTATTCACAAACATTCGTTTAAGAGCATATCGCATACCATTACCAGCCTTCACAAGAAACACAACCGCAAAACCACCTGGAATAAACATTAAAATTATTTTTTTAATCTTAGTAGGTTTACAGTTGTGACTATTTCAGGATTGTAAGATTCGCTTATATCGAGCATCTCCTGATTTGCAATTCAAATGAAATAATCTAAATTTATCCCTTTTCAATGAAATGTTTTTGGTCCTCTTCATTAAACTTCCACATAAATTGCAAAGTGAGGCAGACAACTGCACAAGTGTAATAACAACACTTTCATGTTTTTGATTTATTGGAAAAATATTTTTTTACTATTTCCCAGATTTTCAGAAAATGTTGCATGAAACTGTCTAGCATAAGAACTGCGTGCACATTGTGAAAATAGGTGATACATGTATAACGACATACACAAGTTCAGTGGGTATATCCCATCCCGATTTGATGCTCATTTAATTCAATCTTTTAATAGTAACATATTTGCCAAAATTTGTTTGAAGAAATGGGGAAGGCTTGTGTTTTTGCAATTCTTGCACTTTTACGTGTCCAAGCCAAGGACAAAACAAGAATGACTGATAAAACAGAAACTTGTTAAATTGTAAATAGAAGTTTATTAGTTATAAAAGAAGTTTAATAATACAGGTTCAATTTGTTTAAATATGTTCAGGGAATCGAATTGGTGTAGTCGTGTTGAACTCATGTTCAGGGGTGTGATTGTGGCAAAGTCAGAGGGGAGGAAAATTCTGTTGACTGATTTTGACTACGCGAATGGCGCGCATAACGAAATGACAAACATAAAAACAGACATTAAAATAAACAACTTTTTGAACTTCATAACAATATTTCTTTATAAAAACCTGTTAAACTTCACATTTAACATACTGAGGATGCAAAGTAAACTGTTAAGTAAGTATTTAGTGTGATCAATAGCAGCAGTTTTTCAATGTATTGAATTACATTTAATAGACTAAATATAAACAAACACACTTGAGTGTTCTTCTGGTGTTAATGATGTATTAACTGAGTTAACTTAATATATTTAATTTGTTTACCTTTCAATATCTTGCATTTCACATCTTCACTCAGTTCAAAGCTATTTCAGTTAACTGAACAGCGTGACAAACATAATAAAGCAGAATATGCATATGAATCTGATTATACACAGACCCACAGACATATAAAAATCAAATCATGTTTGTCTATTTCCATGTTCGAACGATACTCTTCTAAATTGTTTTACTTCTCGAGTAGACTAAATTCCAATTTGCAAACACTGGTTTCCGTGACACAAATTCAGTGGGCACATTTCTTAACAAAATATGTGTTGCTTGTATCTAAAACGTGGTCTTTTTTTAACAAACACATTTCATTATTCCTATCAGACTAGGTGATGTCAGTCGTTTATTCGATTGCTATTTGTTATTTCAATAATCTTAATTTTCTCTTCACAACGGCGCCATTTGCAAACAAATCACAGAGCGCATTTTAAGAACACGATTTTAATTGGAAGATTGGGAAACGACAGCCAATTATATGGCTCGTTTTAACAATGCTTAGGCAGAATCTACCAGTGTAAAATGCGGAGAGATTTCGCGGGCCGCGAATATTTCGGGCCGCTTATGAAATACGTCCGCGGAATCGGTGGTAGCCCCTCTCCCCCACATTTTTTAAAACAAATTTACGAAAATCTCAGAAGTGACATCCGGGACAACCTGATCCGCGGAAATCCGCGGATCCGCGGAAAAATCACACCCCTGATGTTAATTTCAATCGAGTACTCTCGCTTCTATAATGTGACATCTCGATGCCAGGTTAACAACGTGTGTAGTGGGAAGTTATTGCAGGTATGTATGTTTTGCGTTGTTAAACTAGTTGCAATAATCCAACTCCCAGCTATTGACTCTCCGGGTCACTGTGAGCTGCAACTGGTTATTGCACTTTCCATGTCAAGTCCCCGGCCCAAAATCTGGGCGATACTTCAATCAGTAATATTAGATAAATAAACTATTTTCTGGCATAAATAAAAACAAACAGCAGTGCTTTCCACAGGCAATTTAACGGTCCCTCAGCGGGGCGCTTGAATTTGAAATCAGAGTCAGCGGGGCGCCTGAAATTTTTCCGATCAGTGTATTCTGACAGTTATTGCAGCTTAAGATCAAAGCGATATCAACTTCTCCGAAAACTTTGAAAGCCGATTAACGATCCTTTGTCGCTTTACCCAACTAAAGCCCGCCTAAAGGCGGAGCGTCACTGTATTTGAAAATCAATATTGGCCAATGAGAGCGCACGATTTGTATGAATTACAGCAGTAAGCAGGCAATATTGCAGTTAAATCATGCAGACGACTCGTGATGTACATGTAATTGCCACAGAAATCTTAGCCAGTTACTTAGTAGACTGTTCATGGCAACCAGCCGTAATCCTCGTGGTTGTGGACAACGTGAATTTCATGCATAATTCCGTCAAAATGTTTATTCGACTCGTAGAGTGTTTAAACAAATTATCTTTGAATTCATAGCGCAGTTGTTAATATTTGTTGAAATCTCAAATGGGAATAATTAAATTTGTAATCCAAAACCCATTCGTGTAAGTCGATATTAAGGTATATTAATCCGAAACACACTTCCGAATGTAAATGTTACTGCAACGTTAAAATATTCTTGCTTTAAATTATCAGTGCAAATTTATTTTGTGTTGAATCTTTTTCTCAATTAAAAAGAGCGCGAAAATTATGCAGCATGTACGTCGCGTGATTTGCATAGAAAGCGAGCATGTATTGAGTGTTTTAACAGGCACACAACCTGTCAGGCGATTAACGCATGTTCAGAGGCAATATTTCATCAAATCGCCAAATAGTCACTTTAAATTTATTTGATACTATAGAAAAATGGCAAGGTTTGTGTTAAAGAAATAATTGAGAGCTTTTATCGTAAATATTTACCAAAAAGTGATTTATAAAAACGGAATTAACGTGATTATCGGGTAATAAATAGAAACTTGAAAAGTAGTAAGTATGCAGTAATAGAGACGGGTTTAAACGGATGTATTGTGGAATTGTTCGAGTCCTGATGTTACTATCAATGCGGGAAAGTTTTATAACAATTAAACAATATATATTTTTTAATGACTGGGGGATTTTCTTGAAGAGTCATAGCGCACCAAATGACGTCTTTTGAAGCTGTTTTTCTTTGAGTTATAACGCACCACAGAACGTAAATTGACACTTTAAATTATAAAAACAAGGGCTGTTTGTAAAACATGCATGCCCCCCATATGGGCTGTCAGTTGTAGTGGCAGCCATTGTGTGAATACGTTTTTTGTCACTGTGACCTTGACCTTTGACCTAGTGACCTGAAAATCAATAGGGGTCATCTGCCAGTCATGATCAATGTACCTATTAAGTTTCATGATCCTAGGCCTAATTATTCTTGAGTTATCATTCGGAAACCATTTTACTATTTCAAGTCACTGTGACCTTGACCTTTGACCTAGTGACCTGAAAATCAATAGGGGTCATCTGCTAGTCATGATCAGGTACCTATGAAGTTCCATGATCCTAGGCCTAAGCATTCTTGAGTAATCATCAGGAAACCATTTTACTATTTCGAGTCACTGCGACCTTGACCTTTGACCTAGTGACCTGAAAATCAATAGGGGTCATCTGCCAGTCATGATCAATGTACCTATGTAGTTTCATGATCCTAGGCCTAAGCGTTTTTGTGTTATCATCCGGAAACCATCTGGTGGACCGACCGACGGACCGACATGTGCAAAACAATATACCCCCTCTTTTTCGAAGGGGGGCATAAAAATCAACATAGGGAGGGGACACCCCTCCAGAACCACCCCTATCAGCCCAGGGCGCCTTACAAAAATCCTGTGGAAAGCACCAGAGCTCCAGATAAGGGCCGTACAGCCTTTTTCATGAAGATTTACGCATTTATTTTTATAAACTGGACGTACAATTACGACATTAATATCCATTTTACGCATTTACGAAAAAAATCTTGCCCTTCCGATACGTCTGCGTCAGCGCTGCGTGATTTGTTGGTCTCTACCCTAACGGCGCTTTTCGTTAATTTAAATTACCGAAAAGTTGTAGACTGGGTGCATATATTATTGTCTATTCTGTCGGGTGATTTCCTGTAACTTGTAAATCCGTCAAAAACGATATGTCTGCGCGCAATTGAATGCTGGCTTAACCGAAAGCGACTCAAAACAACACTTTGTTGTCATATAACGACTACATACGGTGTCTTCTAACCATCCTGACATTAAATCTGTAAACCCAGAAAAAGACATTGTCGCCCCGATATTAAACGATTTGATTGCATCGGTGGCGTAAACATTTAGAAAACACGATGGGAAACAGATGAGACAGTGAAATAAGTGTTCATTTAGTTATCTTACTAGTTGGCTTGTGTTTTCTTGTCAAGAAAAATGAAGAAATAGTATTAGTCATGAGTTTTAATGTGTAGTTGTATTAGCATCATATTCAGAATGGAAAACCTAATACAGTAACTGTTTAAGAAGCTACATATATTTATTATAATTGCTGCAAATGTTTCTGTAAAGTCAGTTATACACCCTTCAATATCCAAGAACACGGGTAGTACAGTACTACCTGTATTTTTGGATATGGTAGTACAGGTACTAATTGATTTTAAGCGTTACTCCTTTTCTTTATGTCAGTGGCAGTACCGTTACTTATTTCACAAATCCTTATCTGGAGCTCTGAAGCACTGAACAGATCATATATATATCACTAATGCGCAAATTAAAACAACTTACGTGATGTGGTGTGCTCGCATAATAATGATATAAATCCAAAGTTTCAAACATGTCAACGGTTATTATAGGTAAGCTATTTTTTGCAATGAATAAAAGCCGAGTATTCTGCAATTCCGAATTCGAAAATTCTGTATGATTATCTCCTGAATCCCCCGCGAGATAGGTCTCGTGTCTAATCAACCAAACATAATACACCGACTTTCTCCGTAACCTTCGTAAGATAGATCGAAACGTAAATTCAAAACTTCGACTTTCGATTTGATAAGTTTGTTTTTATACACTTTTAGTTTTGAGCATTTATCCACAAACAACATGCAAATTGATATCAATGGTAACAGGTATTGTGTTTGTTACGCTGTTTTAGGTTGATTGAATGCAAATTTATAGCCAACTTGTGACTAATTATTTTGACATCGAATTTAGTTTAATCAAGAACGATGAGCTGTACATATGTAGTAGTTATGTACCCATAAAAGCTCAGAGCATTCAAGAAGAACTAGTTGTTAAACATGCTGTAAGTGAACAATTTTGTCCTGGATCTAACAGGAATTAAATAAATCTTTGAAGGCAAATCTTTTATTGCTGCATCTTTGGCATTTTTTCAGAAATTCTTAAACTTGTTATCTTAACCGCTCGATACACAGTAATCAGAGGATATTTATTTTGGGTGTTAAATTGAAGTTCAAAATACTGAAGAACCGCCCCCCTTACGAGACATGACAACATATAAATGAAGGTTTAGTGTACTTTTTGGTAAAAATCTGAAGACTATACTTGCTAATGACAAACCTTGTGCAATTACATCTTCTACTGTCACGGCAAACTTTCCTATCTGAAATATTTTGCCAATCAAAGGGTTTTGTTGAGCGGTGGATGAAAATAACTTTTTCATTGTCTAAGTGTTTTGAACGACCTTTCACTGAATCTGAAAATTCCTCCTCGTTCATTTAAAAGACTTAATGAGATATTTTAGATAAATTGCACGATGCCTTCTTTCTATCAAGTTTATTTTAGTCATGAGTACATTTTACACTTAAAGAAATGACAATTTTAGTTGTCTTTTTGCCGGATGTGTTCGTGTCACGTGACGTAGTGCAAAATGCGGATAGAGGATACATTCCAGTATAAGAGAACAAAGTTTAGAAATATATTATTGCAGATTCTCCTCTGGAATCGCCAAATAGAAAAGAAGCCTGGGAGCTGTGGCACACGTTTTAGGATGGGAGTTAAAACATAATTAATGCAAACAAACGTGTTTTGGGATATGCATTATCACTTGAACACGTGTTAACTAGTATTTACGCATATGAAAGCATAACGTATACACGTGAAAAATCAAATATTTGTTTTCCCACCTCTATTCTAATTCCGGATGTAGCTATGAATCTACAATAATTTCGTCACGAATACCCGATGTTTTAAGAACAGTCAGATCGCCAATAACAGAAAACTAACAATTTGTCGTCCAATTTATTTATTAACCAAACTTTTAGCTTCTAACTCAAAAATAAATTAATATATATTTTTGCTTTTTCAAGTGCACGTAATTGATGCAAATTTATATGAATTTAGCGCGGTTATATTCTAATAACTAACTTTAAATTGACAGTCATTTTTTCCCAATACCGGAACGTCTCCTCTAATAAGAAAAAACAAAAACAAGTGTCGTGTAAAAACACGGTGTTACAGTGTAAATGGTGAAAATAGACAATCTCCCAATAAACTCATGGAGCTGGCCTTTTTCCCAAAGATATTCATGCGAATTTACTTGTGTACACTTAATCAAACCCAAACCTCTGCTAACAATAATTCTTCTTAATTCAATGCGTGTTAATCTGTTTTGAACATCGCGCCTTCTATTTTAATAATTTCATCAAATTAACGTCTTCTTGAGTGTTCGATATAACCACACCTTAAAGAAATATTGTCGCTCTTTATATAATTCTAGTGCATTTGCCTGAGGATATACTAGTATAGCCCCTAGGGGGGCTATTATATGGGTAAATATAGAGTGCCAAAATAGTATAGTGTATTCTAGAACAAGTGTCATCCTGTGTTCTTTTAGTTATTCTTTATCTTTTAATCACCCTTCCCCCATCCCCACCTCACAGCGTTATGGGAAAATGCGCTCTTTGGAGCTTACAAGGGCGCTCGTGAAAGCATAACGTGCATCACGAGGAGACTTGTTCCATAAGACATATCTGTTTAACACTCTACATCGCCGTAAACACCGTAATGAAATACTGATTGACAATATTTACATTGGAGAACCGGTTTTTCGGAAGGTTATCCATGTTTTTGAGTTGGCGTTCACAACCAAATTCACACGAATCTCGAAACACTGGAGTAAAAATAGTCACACGAGTACACATGCTATATTTGAATGCAAAATTTGAATTGCTCGGCAAATACGTACATTACATACAAACACATAGCGGATTTTCCATGCCAAAAAGACAACAAACAAAATCGATTATTTGTCATTGTTTAAAGAACAAACATCACGTAAATAAATGTAACAATTATGACTAGTTGGTTTTGGATTCGTGTTTTGAACAGTGGCGTCATTTAAATTCACCCACGCGATAATATAAGAGACGATGGCAACATGTGGTGTTTACTGACAGCTTAAAGGGGTGGCTGATGCACAATTGGGAAGCCTTATTTGCACACTACTTCGATGGCCGTTGATCACAAATCACACCATGCGAATGAACGAGTTTGAGACCGCTGTACAAAGTCTTCCGGTCGTTCTGCGGCCACCGCATTGGTAAAGTGGGGTCACCGAACTTCTCGTGTTAAGCAGACCGCAGCTGGATGTACATATCCTGCGATTGACATGAGAATGTCGTACGCGTGCATCTCTTCAATCATCTTGCGACTGAGTTACGTGTTTTTTGTGTGTGCATCGTTGCGTTGATCGCAACTTAGCCGCAATGAAAACGCAGTCTTATAACGCATACAGTCTTCTGGTCTTATTGTGCGGGCTTTTTGCAGACGATTTCAATGCGAAAACGCGAGTGCCCGTAGGTTGACCGCAGGATGGAGGAATGTGCGTCACACTCGTGATACACGACGGTTTTTGTGTTAAGGAAGGTGTTTTCTTTTGACAAAATATCAAATCTGGCGCACGTTCGGTGTTCTGCTGTCCACAACCCAGTAGTAAGGATACTGGTAACGTGTTAACGGCAATCTTCAACTTAAGATGCTCAAAGTCAGATCTCGTACATCAATTTAATTCGAGGATCAAAAAAGAATATTGCAAGCTAAGGTCAACAGAATACACAAACGAAAGTATAAAGTCACCACTTACGAGTCCAAATGTATTAGATCCTTGCGGATCATACATAGAACTGATTTTTTGCAGTCATGTTTTCTATTCATTTAATACGTACGATCTATAATTCCCAACCGATTTCACATGAGGAGAATGCAGGCTTACCCTAGTAAACCAATTACATAGGCTAAAACGAGTAAACAGCAACACAATCATTTCAGCAAATATTGCAAGTTGTATACATTTTATATAATTATAGATCGGAACATTCATAATACTACCTTATTACTGTATTTTAATAAACCAGTGCTCGAATTAATAATGATTAAATGCTGCATTAGGTCATGTGTCGAATACAGATTTTTATGCTTTATTTGCAACTTAAATATTGAAACATTATAATTAACATAAATGTAATTGTATTTAATGAAAACTATAGACATAGACACTGATTCTAATTAAACGTGTGAAAACATGACAGCTATAAGCTGTTGTATGGGATGAATATTTATTGGAAGCGATTTGGAAATGGCGAAGTATGGTATGAGAAGATAATATATGTTCTCATGAACTACAGTTTTCATTGACTAAATATCGTGCATGAAATGGTCAGCTAGCATTCAGAATTCAACTCATTAAGAATCTATCACTTTACCGTTGATTTTCTTAAACATTATCACTCAAGATGTCTACTTTCATGTACAGTTTTTAGGAATTTAAAGTTCATTCTATTAATATATAGATTTTGCTTGTTTAAGTTGTACAAAACAGCGAATTACCCACTAAAATACAATTGTTTAAGGCAGCTACACAAACTGTACCAAATAAATCTTTCACATATTCTTATCAGTAAGTTTTGTACTCTTGAAGCAAAAATTGAAATAACAGCAACACCAAATAAGACGATAGAAACTTTCAACATTTTCTTTTGCTTTTGTTCGCCTTTCCCAAACAAATGTTCTTTATGCGTTTAGTGGGGTTGTTTTTTCCGTTTTAAATTGTTACAGTTCAGCAGGGTGGATAGTTTTGGCAACTCACGCTTTCCTTGGGTTATTTGGTTTAACAGTACTAAGTGCTCAGAGTACTTATGCCATTAACCTACATCTGCCCTATTTGAATCAGGGGAAGGGAGAATGGACTTAGACAGTATTTCATGACCAATCACTACACAAGTTTAATGGTTGGGCCATGGATTGAACTCCCGATGATCAGATGTGCAGTCCATTTCTCTGCTAACTTAGCTACAGGCCCAACAAATGTTTATCAAATATTCATTCTTTTGTGTGATACTGTACCTTAACACATGTTTAATGTATGTACTTATCAGATCAAACATATGTTGGTATGAACAAAAATCACAATACTCATTGTTTCAAATTAATATTTAAAGTTACGAACATTTTTTGTAAAATAGTTACGATGAATTGCTGACTTAAACAAACTTACTAAACACAATTGAAATAAAATTATTCTTACGATTTCATTGATTTACAAATTTATTTGTGATATACGTTACATTATGGTAACACTACTTTTACGTGTTTTTTCTCAAATTAAAACAATAGTTGAAAAATGGGGGTTAGTTAATAACAAACACCACATATTACAAGCATCAATCACCTTCGAAAACATAAATGAAAAGAAGGATTACTTTCACAGTTCGGTTGATTTAATTTACAAAAAAGACATTCATAAACTTAAGTATTAATAGCTGATGGGTGTATCACTTATTGTATAACTTTTTGTTACATCATGCAATCCAAAATACAAACTTGTTAAATATACCCCCCCCCCACACACACACAAACAAAAAAACAACTAGTATTTTGTTATTGTCAGCTCATTTTTTATTGACATGTGCCAAATAAATAAATGTAAAACATAATTCACAGTCTGTTATATTTTTTGTAAACAATTTGCAGTACAAAGTGGGAAAAACACAAATCAATGTATTACTACATTTAAAGAAATTTAATAAAATAACTACACAAGTAAAGAATATTTACAGAAGGTTTTCTGTCATGACAATCACGAAATAAGTATGAGTACATTATTTGCAAGTTCAGTTATGTTTGATTATTTCATTGTTGTTTTTCTAACATAACACACTGAGAATAATTGTAAAAAAACGTTAACAAACGTCATGTGAGTGTGCTTTGGTTAAAAGCACTTAATTAGTCAACTTGATTTTAAAGATAATAATCATAAACTTGAATGTTCAATACATAGTATAGTAGCTAGGAGATAATCGTACGAAACTCGCTTCTGTTTATAGTGATGCCTTGTTTAAAAGATAATGAAAAGTATGACCAAAAATGCAAAGCAGCAGAAGAAATAGCGAGAGCATGTATGCATATGTCTATAGAGCAAGAAAGACATTTTACATGAGATAAGTACATATAGTGAATTACGCTACGAGTAATACTTTTGATGTAAAATGTAACAATTATAATCTATAAGGTTTTTAATAGTTTTATCATTTAACCTGTTTTTGTATCAAAACACTGCTTAAAGGGGCCTTTTCACTGATTTGGCATGTATTAATGTTTGTCATTAAGTGCTTTATATTGATAAATGTAAACATTGGATCTTAAAAGCTACAGTAAAAACAAGAATAAAATTAAAGAAAGAAAAAGGTAACCCTCAACTGGGCTCGAACCACTGACCTCTGGAGTAAAAGTCTATCGCTTAGACCACTCTGCCATCCATTCTCATACAATGAGTGATGTTTTTTATACTTCAAATAAGCAATCCT
The DNA here is from genome assembly GCF_020536995.1 of Dreissena polymorpha. Classification (NCBI taxonomy): domain Eukaryota; kingdom Metazoa; phylum Mollusca; class Bivalvia; order Myida; family Dreissenidae; genus Dreissena; species Dreissena polymorpha. Next base: position 6,361,004 of record NC_068356.1, read on the forward strand.
CGTAGTATCACAATATATAACGACAACAACAGAACTCTCCAAATTATTCAATCGTTTCGCGTTGCAACGCTTTTTAATTTTCAGCTTTTTAAATCGTCAAAAGATGCATCTAATGCATATTTTAGAGCATGGTAAATGTTCAGTATTACTGTTTTCTCACAAATATCATAAATACAACGAAACTAAAGCGAATCCGAAACAATATTTTGTTAAACTTTGTCAATTTACCAAAACGTGAAAAGGCCCCTTTAATTTGGAAATGTTGGATTGTACTGAGATGATGGGGCAAAATATGAGTCTGTTTACATAAGCATATTCACCATGGCTTTTATAAAAACTTAAAAAAAACGATTTGATGGTGACCACCCTTGTTTGACACACCATTTGTGTTATTCTTTAAATTATGAGTTCATGATATAAACTACATAAAATAACAATTAGTTAAACAAATAGAGTAGGTAACTTTAAGTGTTTTTAGCACAATATCTTTAATGTAAAACTAACAATGATTTGGAAACCAGACCATACACATCTGATCGCATACAGAATTGCAACAATCATCAATAAAAATACCATTTAAAGCTTTCCATGCTTTTATAAGGAAACAATAGAGGTAATTTCACTACAGACGCCTGTTCGTAATGAAGGACCAGATCTGTAAGCGATGGATGTGATAAATCCTGCGCAGATAGCCCATACCCATGTTTTTCATCGAAGTATATCTTGCTATGCAATATCTTCCCATCAGCACTGAAATGACAACATTATCCATGAGAAGAAAACGCACGACAATCATTTTGACCTTTTGTGTTTTCATTTGAATATAATATGGCAACTGTGTCTTACTATTCTCATTTGTTCCACAATTAATAGGAAACAATACAGTAAAATAAATGTGTATGTTTTTTTTTAAACGCAGTCAATAATGTCCCCTAAAGGCAAAACCCCTTATATATATATATATATATATATATATATATATATATATATATATATATATATATATATATATATATATATATATATATATATATATAAAGTACGTGTATTGAATTGACTTACGTATACATGCATTAGTTTTGACTTCAATCCTCCACAGACATTACATTGACTTAAAAATATAACACATTAGTATGACAATTAAATTTTGCACATAATAGGGATCCTGTTTCTGATATTGAATGGGTTGCATCATTCTAACAAGTTAAGATAACGATCCAATGGAAACAGTTGTTTGAGAAGTTTCATAAGACTGATAAAACATTAATACTGTTCTGATTTAACACAAGTTATCTTTTATCAATTGTTAAAACGTGAAAAATTTCTTTGCGGTTGAACGTGTTGTTATTAGTATTGTACACTCGTAAGTTTCTTCGCAAATCAAGGGTACTGACGATCTGTTTAAATGTTATTTATAAAATAACATAGATGACTAAGGGAATTCTGCAATACATGTCAACTAGACCAGCTGCCCATAATGCTTTTGAACGGTCTAGATTATTTTATGCAGAATTCTTTTTTTTTTCAATTTATAAACTTTGTATTTCAATATATCAATCACATATACATGAAAAATGCATTATGACAAATGTAGAAAGAATCATATACACAAATAATACAATATGAACATGCAATTATATATAGTATATTGCGAATTTTCTTCGGAATTCCACTGTTATTGTCTAAGAAGAATATACAAAACATGTAATAAAAGGACGTTAATATAGTGTATAAGAACATATTTTTTTGAGTACTTAAAAGAGTATATACACAAACAACGTGTATACATTGAAAAAGAATTAATAGAAAATAAACAAAAATAAGATAGAGTGCATACGGTGAGTTTTTCTTAAAAAGTTAGAGTTACATCGACCTGAATTGGAATATATAAGATTTATAATATGTATTGCATTAAAAAAACTAACATTATGCTTTCTTGTCTATATAAGTAAATTTGGTCCATAAAAAATTCTTATCAGTGACCACGATGTGACTTCTATATTTTGTAGGAGAAGGCTAAACTGTGTGAAAGACCTTCGTAATTTGGAATACAATGATATTTTCTACATTTAAAAATGTTTCTTTTCACTTCAAGACATAACATGTTAAGACTTAGTTTTTCTGGTTTGGTACTACCTAACATAAATATTTTGCAGTCTATTTCCGATATACAATTTGAAAGCCATTTAGTGAACAATTTTTCGTTTATTTTTTTTAATTAAGCTCTTTAATTTTTGGCAGTTCCAAAAGAGGTGCATAAGAGTTTCTTCGCATTGTTTACAAAAGGTACAGATGCTATTTTTTAAACAATTTCATTTTGAACATAAAAGAGTTTATACCTAGAATATTATAAATAATTCTAACTTGAAACCATTCTATGTAACTGTCCCTTGTTATGCTGAATACTGTTCTAAAAATATGTTTCAATTCTTCGTCTGCAATTACAAAGTCGGTCCATTTGCTTTTACATATAGGCTCGCAGTTCCAAAAGAGGTGCATAATAGTTTCTTCGCATTGTTTACAAAAGTTACAGATGCTATTTTTTAAACAATTTCATTTTGAACATAAAAGAGTTTATACCTAGAAATATTATAAATAATTCTAACTTGAAACCATTGTATGTAACTGTCCCTTGTTATGCTGAATACTGTTCTAAAAATATGTTTCCATTCTTCGTCTGCAATTACAAAGTCGGTCCATTTGCTTTTACATATAGGCTCAACATCCCGTCTAATAAGTTTGTTATAAATCGACTTGTCTTTGCTTTCATGGCACACAATGAATTTTGAATAGCATGACTGAGATGGACCAGATATTTGCACATCGTTTTTATAAAAATGTAGATTAAATTTATTGAACAGTGTTTTGACTGATTTTACTAGTCCTTCATAGAGGATAAAGTTTATGGCTTTTCCAGTGATCATTTCTATTTGTGTTTTATTCAAAAAGGATTTTGAATCGATGGCTATATCCCTCACAAATCGTATACCTCTGTCGTTCAATTTTTTCAAAAAGAATGGTTCATTACCTATTTTAATGTTTTCATTATAAAACAGAGGCATATTAAGAATATTGTCTACATCATGCATGTTTACAGATTCTAAAAGCTGTTCATAACAGGAGAATACTTCTCTCCAAAATTGATTTTTAATATAATGTTTACAGTGTACTGTATTCCGGTATTAAAAAGTTTAATAGATCGTATAAGAATAATACATTTACTTTCGCTACACGAATACAATTTTCTCAGCCAAGACTGCTTAATGTTTTTACAGTATGCATAAATATCTAGCATCTGAAGTCCACCCTTGTCATAGCTTTGAATAAGTGTTGAACTTTTAATTTTATAAGGTTTGTTTTCCCAAACAAAATCAAACAACAATTTATTTAATTTATCTAGGACGCTATTTTTGGAGTGGGTATATTGAAAACAAGAGATGTGTTTGTCAGAAACACAATGCCCCCTATTGCGCCGCTTTGATGCCATATATTTGACCTTTGACCTTGAAGGATGACCTTGACGTTTTACCACTCAAAATGTGCAGTTCCATGAGATACACATGCAAGTATCAAGTTGCTATCTTCAATAATGCAAAAGTTATTGCAAAACTTTAACCAAGGTTTAAGTTTTGGGACACACAAATGAATGAATGAATGAATGAATGAATGACAGACTGACAGACAGACAGGCCAAATATAATTAATAATAAGCAGTGCGTAAACAATGCTAAAATTAGTAATTTGGTTACGGTAATTCTACCAATAGGAGTAAGTTTTTTTGTTGTTTTTTTCCATTGATTAATAACAGTATTTGCTTTGGTGATTTTTTCAGAAAAATTTAATTTAGACAAAAGTTTAAGATCAACATCGAAAATAATACCTAATAATTTAAATCTGGTCGTACCCCACGTGAGTTTATATTTTGTCCTGATGGACCGAGTACTATATTTTAGCGCTCCGATCCAGATAACATGTGTCTTATCAAAATTAACCTTTAAACCAGAAAATAGTGCAAAGGTCATGGAGCAAATTTAAAGCAGAATTAAGAGAATGTTCAGAACCGTCTAGTAACAAAGAAGTGTCATCAGCAAACTGTGATATCTTATATTCTATGCCATTAACCGTAATGCCTTTTATATCTTTACAATGTTTGATCTTAATTGCGAGGAGTTCTGCACATAGTATAAAGATATATGGCGAAATGGGGCCTCCCTGTCTACAGCCGCGGCCAATTGAAAAACTTTCAGACAAAAATAAAAAAATCGAAATCCAACCTTTAAAGCTTTGTCCGAAGTTAAACAAGTTTAAGGTTTGTTCGATACAATCAAAAGACAATGAATCAAATACTCTTTCGAAATCTATCATCATAGTTAGTCCAGGTATTTATTTTATTTTTGGTGTAATTCATTATATCATTTAAGAGACGTGTGTTTCATCCTATGTATTGGCCTGAAACAAAGCCAGTTTGGTCTTTCGATGTAATTGTTTGTAAGCATGGTTTTAATCGATTCGCAATTGACCCAAATGCTATTTTATAAACGGTATTTAGCAGAGTGATAGGCCTTCAATTTCTTAGAAAGTGTCTTAAGGAATACATGTAATAATCCCCTGCTTTTGTGTAACTGAAAAAGCGTTATTAGTGTATGCAAAGTTAAGGCTTCGTAATACAAACATTCCTATTTTATTCCAAAAGACTTTTTAAAAATTGTTGTAAATCCACCTGAACCAGGGCTTTTATCGTTTTTCATATTTTTCTGAGTTATGGTTATTGCATCAAATGTCAATAGGCCTTCGAGAGTTATTGATTGCGTTACATATAGTATATTAAAATGTATATCTTGTTAATCGTTAAGGATCTGATTTGGTTGTTCTTCTACTTTTGCATATAGTGTTCTATAGAAATCTGAAGTTTCTTTAAGAATATCTGATTGATTGTATAGAGTTGTCCCATCTTCTTTTTGGATAAATGGTATGTTTTTGTTAGTATAGTGGTGTTTTTCTAATGAGCAAAAGAAGTTAGTTGTTTTCTCACCCTGTTCTTTTACTTTTTGACCTTATAATATGTCCTTTAACTTTTATATCTCTTACAAAATTAAGTTCCATAATTAAATTGTTAAGTTGTTCTTTATTTGACTCATCAAGATTTTTTCAAGGTTTTCAATTTCCACTAACAGCTTGTGTTCATATGTAGTGTTTAATTTATTTCTATGACTTGAATACGAAATAGTTTTCCCTATAATTTCCATTAAAAACGTTTCTAAAAACAGTTGGTCATTAACAGTAAAATATATATCACTGTTATTAATGGACTGAATATTATCTAAGTTAAAGACTGGCAAACAATATTGTTTTCTTATTTCATCTACATGTATTACATTATTTACACAGTTTAGAAATTCGATGTCATGTAGAAGAGAGTTGTTAAATTTCCACAGACCTTTACCATGTTCAATTTTATTTAATTCGAGGGATATATCAATAATTGAATGATCAGATTTAATACTTGATTTTATATTTGATGCGTTTAACGAGTTGAGCAAACATGGAATTATAAGAAAAAAAGTCTAGTCTTGCTTGTTGTAAAGGATTTGTGCGTTGCCATGTAAAACGTTTCGTATTTTAATGCATTTTCCTGTTTGTAATTTCTTGTTAAATAACATTTCTTGATTTTAAATTGTTGTTATGGGATATAAAATTACAATAATCCAAGCTGCTATCCATTACCAAATTAAAATCGCCACATAATATATTTTCATCATTTCCAAATTCATCAATATTAAACATATCATTATAAATTTTTGGACAATCTATATTTGGACCATAAACAGTAGTTAATGTAATTTTTATTTCACCAACGGAAATATTTATAGCTAGCAGATTTCCGTTATCATCAATTTTTACTTGATTAACTTTTTTGATTGACATATTTTTCCTATTATGGGCATTTTTCACTGTTGAATTCAGCTGAACAGAATTAACAGGTCAAACGAGTTAGTTATAATGTGGTTACTGACCAATTATCTGCAACTCATCTTGCTACCGGTTGTTTATAAAACATATATTTTATATTCGATATCTTACGTGACTCACCCAGTTCACTAAGCCGAAATGATCCATAAAACAAAATTGTGTCTTTGTGTCGTATGAACGAATCTGCACTAAAACTAAATTTAGGTTCACATCGTACATGCATGATCAGTTGTCAAGTACGGTTGATATTCAAGTGCATTTTTTTCTCTTTCCGGGTTATTGTTTTAGTATGTTGATGCTGCATTAACAAATATAAGTGTATATGTATATATATAAGTGTATATGAGGTGAAAACACCAAACATAAACAACGGTTGCGATAAGCACCTATAAACTGTTAGATGCCCATAATATCACTTTAAAATTGCACAGCCTCTGCATTTGATTTTCCATTGCTTACAAACACCCCTCCGTCCCATTCAGAGTAAACTGCTTTTTTCCAATTCCTTTGGCCAGCGAGTGTCTTGTAGACAGTAAATATGATAATCTTTTTCTTAAAGGACATTTAAAACGTCTATTATTATCTTATTACAGTAGAGGCCGCGGCAGTTTAGGGAGGCAATTTTAACAGAATTCATTTAGGTTAAAACAATACGACACTGCAATAACATTGAGCTAAAATATATGTAACACATTTTATAACATTTATAAATATATAAACATGCAGTTCTGAAAGCAATTGTAAACTATATATTTTACTAATGGACAAGAGATGCACTAAATAAGTCAAGATATGTGTTATCGTATGCAATAATAAAAAAGGAAACAAATCTAACTACATATATACATTTGTTTTGTGTGTATTCAGTACAAAGGTTGGTTGGCCACATGGCACATGGCAGGAAGATAATTATCTGTAATTATAGCATCAACAAATTATTATGGACATTTTAAAAATGAACAATAGTATTTCTTTGTTTGTGTGCTATCTACAATTGGTCCATAATTACCCCTTCCACACGTATTTTTTATGCTAAAGGGGCCATTGATTTACTAAAATAATGGTATTTGGCATTTTACTTACATCTAAACATAGAACGAAAGCGAAATGTGTTTAAATGGAAAAATGCGGCGTAGTATGGTGTATCAGCTTTACTGTTAATCGTGTGAGCATTATTTCTATAACACATATTTTAATATCCTATACAGTTTGTAAATATTTATACACTGTTTAAAAACACAACAACTGTACAGTGATGTAAAGAAGAAAATAAATACATTAGCTACAGTATAAATTAGCAACAGGTTAATATGTTTACTTTTACGAATATATATCTTACAGTTATTAAGTATTTTGGTGTTTGCACCTATGTAAATCTGATACTTGTAAGAAGACAAAGGAAAACACTAAACAATATAACTGATTATCCCTTAACCTAGCACATTTCATGAGAAAAGTAATTAAAGTTAACCGTACAAACATAAAACGGCACAAATTAAAAACAAAGGCATGCTAGTAAAAGTATTTAGTCATTATTTTGTGTACCATTGTAACATGGTGTGAATATTTAGCTATAATTAGAATGTAGAATATATTCCATTTATGATAATGATTAATATTCTCATCGGCATACAATTAATCAATTAATACTTGTCGTATACAACTTAAAAATTCTATTCTGTATGCAGAATTCTTGTTATTTTTGTATTAAACGTTTAAGCTTACCTGAGCACAACATGATATGGTGAGCTTTTGTAAGCTTTTTGACAGGCACGTGTCATACATTGTTCATCGTCAACATTTACCTACTAAACACTCTTAAGTCACATTTATTTCCAAATCTTCATGAATGTGTGTCAGATATATTTTTTTCAATGATATCTCGGCAGATTATCTTGTTAAGACAAATGTTTTGATAGCATCTTATTAACAGAGGGAACACAAATTACTTGGAGTGATCACAAGTTTGTTTTATAATTAAACAAATTAAACCTAGCGTTTGACCCCACATTACCAAGTTTCAAGGTCGACCATGATATAATTGGGAAATAATTACAGACCAAGTTCCATAAAGATTGTACGATAATTTGGCCTCTTTAGTGTTTTTTCATTTTTTCTTTACTAAGACAACGTGACCTGTTATTTTTAATCCCATAACACCAAGTTTCAAATAATATATCATTGGAACAATTGTTCTGCCTAAGTTTAATGAAGAGTGGGCCACACAAATGGCCTCTAAAATATTCATAAGTTGTTTATTTAATTTAACCTCGTTGTTTACTCAACACACTACAATATAAAACTTTGCAAAGCTATCACAATCGAATGCCATGACAAGTATTTGCGCATGCATGGCTACTTACACAATTGAAATGGCATAGCAATCCGTGCCATTTTTCACCCCTTTCCTGACCAAGAATGTTCCAGAGTCACACAATTGCCCGTAGTGAGGGTCCATTGGGTCTGGGTGCTTCAGAAGTTTCTCAGCCTCGTCCCGGGTACATTCAACATACCATGTCTCCTCCACGGAATGAGGCAACAACCCAGTCTTTACCAGATATCTGGCAGAAGAAAAAATGATTGATAATTGTGAAGAGTCAATACGTATACTTAAAAGGCCCAGTATAAAATATATGGCTATTTTAAATATATTGCAAATTTCAATGAAATGTTTGTTATATTCATGTTTTTTTCTATATATATACTTAGCAAATAAGCTTAATATGAAGGAGAGGAGAAACTCAGACTTGTAAACCTGTTCTTAGCAGATTTCCTATTACTACTATGCTGTGTACAATTTGCAAATAACATAATTAAACGTTAGCATTGTAATCATTTAACTTATATTCACCCATGAAGAATAATCTCAGTGTATTTACTCCATGCATATGGACTTTATTGTTTGAAGTAAATGCTTTTTATTATGTACAACTAGCTATTAAACCTTTGTTTGCGCATTTTTTCCGTTAACAGATTTAAAACATTTTTCTTTTGATCCTTGATTTTCAAAGTTATTATCCTGTTCTCTTGTAAAATCTGCTTGTGTAGTAGGTCCACTTGGTTCTTGTACTCGCAAATCTCTCGCTTTCTGTCCAAAAGAGCGGTGTTATTATTTAGGACTCTGAAATTTCAACAGAGCAGATGATTTTTTTGTGGACTCTAAAATTTCAACAGAGTAGAGGAATTGTTGTGGACTCTTAAATATCAACCGAGCAGAGAAGTTGTTGTATATTCTGAAATATCAACAGCACGGTGGAGTGTTGTAGATTCTAAAATATCAACAGCACAGAGAAGTTGTTCTATATTCAGAGCGGAGAAATTGCTATGGCCTTTGAAATATCACCAAGGCAGAGACGTTGAAGTGGACTATGGCGTATGAACAAAGCAGAGAAGTTGTTGTTGACTTTGAAAAATCCACAACCCAGAGAGAAGAAATATCAACAGAGCTGTGACATCTTGTGGGCAAAGAAATATAAACAGAAAAAATAAGTTTTAGTGGGCTTTGAACTATTAAAAAAGAATATAAGTTGTTGTTGAATACGTAGTATCAACAGAAAAGAGAAGTTGTTGTGAAATGTAAACTTTTTTCAGAGCATATAATTTGTTGTGAACTCTGAATTATCAACAGAGCAGAAAAGATGTTGTGGACTTATAAATATCGACAGAGTAGAAAAATTGAAGTGGATTATGAAAAATCAACAGAGCAGAGAAATTGGTGTGGACTATCAACACAATTATCAATAGAGCATGGCAAATATAAACAGAGCAGAGATGTCAATTATGAATAATCAATTGAGAGGAGAAGTTGTTATGGAATATGAATTATAAACAGAGCAGGGAAGTCGTTGTAGACTCTAAAATATCAACAGAGCAGAAAAGTTTTGTAAACTCTGAAATACAAACAGAGCAAAACAGAGCAGAGCACTTATGTGGATTTTTAATTATCAACAGAGCTGAGAAATTGTTGTGATCTCTGAAATACCAACTTATCAAAACAGAGCAGAGCAGTTATTGTGGATTTTTAATTATCAACAGAGTTGAGAAATTGTTGTGATCTCTGAAATACCAACAGAGCAGAGCGTTGTAGTGGACTTAGAAATATCAACAAAACAGAGAAGTTGTAGTGGACTGTAAATTATCACCTGAGCAGAAAAGTTGCGGACTCAAAAATATCAATATAGCAAAGAAGTTGAATTGGACTGGAACATATAAACCGACTAGAGATATTGTAGTGGACTTTGAACAATCAACACAGAAGAGAAGATATTGTAGACTCCTAAATATCAACATGGCAGATAAATTGTCGTGGACTCTGAAATATCAACAGAGCAAAGAAGTTGGTTTGGTTTATTGGAAAAAGCAATTATTGTGGAAGTGGTTTCCTAAATATCAAAAGAGCAGATAGGTTGTTGTGGAAGACATGCATAGTATCATGTCAAAGTTTTGCATGGAAGTTATCTTGGACTAAGAAATATCAATCAAGTAGAATATCGATAAATTAAAGAGAAATCCTTAAGGGTTCATATTTTGCAACAAATAAGCATATCGATCCATCGTAGAGGAATTGTAATGAAATATGAACAAAGTATGCATTAAGTGAAATCACTAAAATAGTTTATACACTTGTAGTTAAGTCGAGAGATATCAGTTCCCTAAAAAATCTGAGTATGTCTTGAAAACGGTTCTCAAAAACGAGTTTTAATGATAAGACACAGTTCAAACGCAACGTCACAATTAAGAGGAGCAATTTCATGCTATATGATATTGCGTATCACCAAGTTTCTGTTTTGGTCGTTATTTTGAATGATCGTTGTATAGACTGATCTTCTACTATATCAGTATGATTAAATTAATCGAAATGTATATTAAGAATACTGAGAAACTTGTTTACGATGCCATACTTGTAAAGATCGCCTGCTGCTACATCCCCATGGAGCTCGCGATGTCGCTCAACCTGCTGTGTATATACGGCGACTGTCGTTTCCAGAGCTTCAAGAAGCTTTGTGTTCTCTCTGAGGTCGCGCAAACAAATCTCCTGCTTGTCATACATGTTCCCAAGTTCCATTTCCTCACAACGGAGTTTGTCCACTAGTTCCCTGTAGTCTTGTTTTCGTTTTGTGTCATCTCCAAACTGAAAACAAAAAACAAAAAGGAATAATTTATAGTGTTACAAATGCTTGATTAATATTTGTTGTCTCAAAAATTCTGGCAAATATGCAATATGTATTCAGTTTGTACCCAAAATTTGATGCACACTATGTTAGTGCCAGGCTAATATTAAGGTACATTTTGTGAAGAAGGCAAGCTTTACGGCATATACAACAAGCAAAAGTAAACTTGTTATATAACAAGGAAAAGTAAACTTTTTTCCTAGAATACAAAAGCAGCAATCGGATTCCGACAAGTAATGCTGGGCGTCCTTTGAGTTAAAAACATGTTTGCTTTACAAGCCGGGTTTTGGAAATCATCTGTTATATGTTTAATGTTGAAATATCAGTCTTGAAAACTATGTCATCCCCTTATTTGACACTTGACCAAAGAACATGGATGCCCTCGCATTCCAATTTGATCTCAAAAGTTCACATATGTCAAAAACAAGCAATTTGACTTAATTAAAACCTTACGATAAGACCCTGATCTGTGAGAAAATGAGACGTGTGTTAACCGTACACTTCGTCACATAATGGTGGTCATTCATTTTAAGTTATTTTCAAATTGAATTTTGTATGGCAAAGTTACAATCCGGATAAGCTGCGTTATTACCTAATTTGATCTTTGACATCTAAGTGTGACCTTATTCTTTGAGGTCGACAAACAGGCATTGCATCAGACATACTGTTTCCTAATGGTGGCCATTAGTGGAAAGTTATTTTAAAATAGCAGGATGAATGAACAAGTTATCGTTTCGGTTAGGCAAACATTCACCCTTTGATTTTAAGTGGTACCTAAACCTTCGAGGTAGTAAGATGAGTTTTAAATGTGTCAAATTTTCTTATGAGTATTTGCATGGTACCAGTTTTTTTAATAGATCAATACATAGCAAAGTTATAGCTTAGATAGCAATTGTTGAACTGTTTATGGAAAAATTGTATCTTTGACCTCTAGGTGCGACCTTAACCTTAGGGAAGTGGGTGTTACAAACGTCACATTGTTTTTGGAGGTTTGCATATTCATAATACTTGATTACAACCAGATGAAAACGTGTTGAGTTAAAGAGGCGAGTCTTTAAATATACATAGAAGCAAGACCAACTAGTGTTTACACAAGTTACCAACACCACATTGAGCTGTAAAGGACCACTTAATTAACTGAATGTTTTTGAATGGTACCGTGTATTTCCTTTACCCAACAGAAAACAACAATTGTGTTATATGAAGTGTGTCCGTGTCAATTAACGTTTGGAAAGCTTCTTAGAATTGTTCAGTGAGTGCAATGAAAGATTAGCGGAACTTTTTAGAACTTAGTGATATGGATTATAAAACTGTCTAAAGAACAGTTATAACTAAATATTTCTTGGCAAATGAGAAAGCGTTTTTGTTAAACATATAACCTGATTGCGAACAATTACTTAACTCGTAAAAAAATAATATTACAACAGGTTCAATGAGTAGTCTTTTCTGAATACCTTTTGAGCTTAATGCGAACGTAAAAGTACACCTAAACATCTGCAAAATATATTTAAAGCCATTCAAGTTTGAATCTACCATATCTGATATGTCCACCTTAGCATGTGAAGTACGTAAGAAGAAACCCTAAGTGCATAGGTTATTATCACTTTAAACTGAATGAGGCATTTTCACAGATTGTCGAATAAATCTTGTTGAGTATCTGCAAATGAAAAAATAACAATCACATTCATAGCTCTGGTTAATGGGTTTTTAGAGGGAACTTTTTGTCCAGTTTTCACCAGAAATACACATAATGCAAACAGACTAACCCCAGGGCTTGAAAAATGCTGACCTCAGGGGAATGATCTGAACACACTTGAATGTTACATCACAAAATGAAAACGTTTGGCCTCTCTGATTCAGAAGACAAGTTTTTCAATTTGTCGCTATATACATTTCGTCGCTCAATTGGTATAGTGCTCTATCTCCATTTTTTTTTCAAAAATGAGTTTTTTATATTGCTGTGTTCGTGAGAACGATATCTTTAATATGACGTAATCGGATGAATGCTGTACTTCACCATCTTCGGGACTTAGAGCAAACTAGAATTCACGCTCAGATTAGCATATCAATTGCCAGAATTTACACCACGTGACTTTGTTTCATTTCAGAACTGTAATAATCCATCTCCATGACGTTCAATGAATAAATGTCCAGATCCGTAACCGATAAAATGCTCTATGTCCCGATAGAGCAGTTCAGCATTAACGTTTTTTTTTACCAGAATACTCTTTCTGCATAAATAAAATTGCAAATAACATTAACATATAATTTACTTAAGTTAATATTTAATGATATTCATATTCTCCGTTTGCTCCTGTATATTTTTTTCCACATACGTGCATAAATAAAGTGAGAAAATAAAGGTTAAACCTTTACATGCGTTTTTCTCCAAAACATGAAAATGGTAGTTAGAGCACTATAGCAATCAAGCGACGATTTGTTTAGGAAAACATATTTTTTAATTGAACAAACTTGGAAGAGGACCATTATATTCAAGTTCATATATATTCAAGTTCCCCGTTTGAACTTTAGTTTTAGCTTTGGTGCCCTACTAAGGCAGCAGCCCAGAATTCTATGAAGAAGGATTGTCAAATGCCGTTGAGAGGGATACGTTGTTTGAATCAAATCGTTGACAACACACAACACATGTACGACACACGACACATGCACGATGTATGTATGACAGACGACGCTGGACAACCATTGACTGATCGAGTCATGACGAGGGATCAAAAATGAGAATTCCATTGCATATGATATATTTAAGAGCATAATAAAATATTGCGTAAAAAGAATTGTCTTCAATATGAAATGTCAATAAAAGAAATTATAATAGAATAGTATCAGCTTTTTTGTTTTTGGCAGTTTATGGTAAAATGCTCCATATTATCCGATCCTAACACCGTTTTAGCCGCAGATCCCAAATACATGTATACTGTAAATCAATCAAGTATCAACTAGTCTGACACGAGAATTAACTTAACATTTCTTTTTATTGTATATAAGGCATTATGTGTTGTTGCATATCGGGCAAAAAAAACACAATCTGGTGTGTGTTACCGAAGTTTGATCGAGATACTTACGGAATCCCTTTTGACTTCCCTGATAACTGGATAAAGCAGTTTTATATCCAGCAAGGGATTATATAATTGGAGAGAATTCACTTTGTGATAATCAATTAAATCCTTCAAAGAATCAAATTCATACGGATCTGAAAACCCAAACTTTCCTACATAATTATAAATCTTTATCAACTTATTTGCACCGCCTTTTTTTAGTGTCAGGGTGTAATCGCCAGGTGTTGAGGCATCCCGAACTAGAAAAGATCCATCAGGTTTCCCCATCAATAGCTCGTTGACCTCTGACTTTGAAATATCACAATAGTAATAATCTAGTTCAAGGCCATCAGATGCACTTGAACTGGGTGAAGGCGCTGAATCGTGTGTATAATTAGCCTTAATTTTTCCATTATCGTATCTTGAGTGTAATGATAATCCAGACATCTGCACATCCATATATGGCTCTGCCATTTTCAGTTTGATAACTCGATAATTCCTCTAAAACTTTCCTATTGGAAGGCGAATGTATACACATTATTTTTAAACATTATTTTTTACTTTCCAATAACAGTTTAAGTAAATTGCAGCATTTTTGTAAATGATCATTTATTATTTATTCAGTCATTACACATTTACCATTTCGTAAATTTTCGAGTTTATGTTACAACTCAGACATAAACTTCCTTGTAGCTTGATCACATTACTTCTCTCATGCATCAAATAGCTTTCTGTATATAAAAAAAACAATAGCTCACGGAACTAGATGTTAAACAACCATGATCCTCTTAACAGAAATAATTCAATACGAAAGTATAGCTATGTATGCCTTCGAAAACTATTCCAAGGACACCATGCCAGACCATGCAAACGAACGAGTTTAAGACCTCTAGCCAAATTCGCGCGTTTTGTAAAACCACGTGTAATTCATATGGGTTTTGTGCGGCCACCTTACGGGTAACGGGGGGTCACTGGGCGTCTCGCGGGTAATGATTGTTAGCAGACCTTAGCTGCAACTGGCATGCGAATGTCCTACACGCTTCTCTTTCATCATCTTTCTACTGTGACGTAAATGAAAAGTCGGCGCACGGCCTTCGTAATGTTTCGCGCGATATGCGGAATTAACACTCGCCGCGTAACACAAAGTGTATTTTGCCAAACAAACACACGAATACTAGTATCATAATGTTTCGTACAGATCTGGTATTGTGTCAGTTTCTGTTTTGCGGCACAGTTGCGTTTATCGCACCGAAACCGCAACGGCAAAGCCAAGTTAAGTAACCAACACTATAGTATTGTGTGTGCTTGTTGATGGTTGATTGCAGTATGGACGCAAGTACGTCCCCCCCCACCCCATGTTATTGGTACGTTGTTGTCTTTTACTGAAGTGTGCTCTTATGTGCTTGATTGTCTAGGGGCCGTTTCTATTTCGAAAATTAAATCTATTCTGGTCGCATGCTCGACGTTATGGTTGCCGCAACCCGGTTGTGAACGAGGCTTGAGCGTGTTTGAGCGGATACGGTAAACTTAAGTTAAAGGTGCTCAAAAACAGATCTCGAATATTAATGTTAACAAAAATCAAAGAAAACAGCTGAAGGCTGAAGTCAACAAAGCTTACACATAGAAGTATATAGTAACTGTTAACACATGTCTAATGCTATGAATGTTCCGAGTCCAAAATGGATCACATCCGTGCTGATCATCCAGTTTTTACATTTGACATCACTCACGCGTCAGTTTATAGCTTGGTTTGGTAGAATACAAACCATTAGGACCTATAATATTTCACACAACTCTTTGATGATCATATAATTTTGATATGTTTATTTATTAACCAAAACTAAGTTTGTATTTAACTAATTTTTAGATTGTGCAGTCACTTTTCTATTCGTTCAGTACTTAGTCCTTACCGATTTCACAGGAGGGGACTATACAATCCCTAGTGTACCATGTCCGGCTTTCCATCTTAAAAGTCTGGATCCTGTGATACAAAGTATTTAACCTTGATTTATAAAATGCTATATTGATAGAGGGTCAAATGGGAAATAGGCATACTATTTCCGTTTGTTCATCAGAAAAAGGTATGTTTTATTGTTGCATTTATACTTGACAACTTAGATCAGGATCCTGCAATATCCTCAAAAGGTCTTGAACATATATTGAATGAACTAGATGTGTGCATAAAGGGCCAAATGGATCATTTATACACTATTTCTGGGTTTTTTTCTCGAAAGATAGAAAATGTAGTGGCTATTGTTATAGAAATTTGAAAATCATTTATAACAAATCTAGATGGCGATCTAAACAACATACAAGTGTAAGTTCAAAAGCAGGCTCCTCAATTTGTGTTCCTTTGAGTTTGTTAATGAGTTCCTGTTCTCAC